>NC_041341.1:12583548-12666048 GCF_004354835.1 Perca flavescens | reverse complement strand
ACACACACGCACACACACGCACACACACACGCACACACACGCACACCTTGAGGGTACTGAGGAGGCCCCTTTAGGCTGACACATTGCCTGGGCTTTGGGGAGATTACATGGGTATGTGTGAAGGATGAGGCCACTAACCATCTCTGTATTGTTTTCATTTCCTCTAGCTACAGTTGTGTTTTCTTCCATATTCTAACAGGAAATATGTGAAAATAGGAGAAAATGCTGATGCCAGAGGATGGCCTATTTCAGGTCTGAGAGGAGCACTAAAACTTGGCAGGCTCTGGGTACGCATTATTCATTTTCATGTTATTTTAATTTTAACATAAAAGAAAATCTCCGCTTTAGATGCTTGGGAGAAGGCCTCATTTTTGCCATCTTTCAGTGGGAAAGTAGCAACTGGAGCAATTAGAGAGGAGAGAATAAAATGTAACCAAAATATAATGAAAATTTAAATTATGAAACATAGTATCTATCATAACGTTAACAAGCTCATGAATATTACAGGCTCAACGGCTCAGTTGAACAGATATATACTGCAGTAGCACACTACTGTCTACCCACCTTGTTGGATTTCAGTGGTGGAAGAATTATTCAGATCCTTTTATTTAAGTAAAAGTCCTGCATTGAAAATGTTACTGTTATTGGGTTGTTTAATTTATGATAAAACATCATATTTTATAAACTACATGTGTTTGTGTGCAAAAAATTTAATTTGTAAAGTAACTAGTAGCCTAAAGCTGCCAGAATAATGTAGTGGAGTAAAAAGTACAATGTTTCCCTTTGAAATGTAGTAGAAGTAGAAAGTGACATGAAAAGAAAAGACTTAAGTAAAGTACAAGTACCTCAAATTTGTAGCATAGTACTTGGGTATATGTAGTTAGTTACATTCCACCACTGTTGGACTGTAAATAATACTTATTTTGTAGTATTTTGTTATAATGCATGATCTAGCTAGTTACTCTTATTTCTTGTTTTATTTTATGTGTCCTGGTCGCTCACCTCCCCAGATACAAATGTGACTGAAAGCTCCAGCAGAAATCTTTTAAATCGATTTTGAGTTAAGAATCAGAAGGGTATTTCCAAAGTAACCCAATATATGATATAATAAGCAAAAATCAATATTGGACATAAAATAAGAGATTTTGGGGAAAGAATTATACAAGTGTTTTTAACACAAATATTTATATTTGGTAGATGCTGTAAAATCATTGCATTGTGAATGTACCAAATAAGAACAATGATGTGATCAAACAATGAATTTAAGTGTGTATGTGGGTATACAAATAAATGAGAAACTGACACTTTTATTCAGAGGAAGCAGCATGGGGATAGTAGGCTATCTATTTTAGAATTTTTAATATGTATTCATTCAGTTCAACTGGGAATCAAAAATATGTCCAAATATTCTTTTTTCCTTTTGATTTATCACTACAGAGCTTCTGTGATGCTGATTAGAGGTTTTCTTTACCCAAAATGCACAGCGAAAAAGCCACGTAAACGTAAAGAATCATCAACGCTGTCTGTTGCTAGCCGCCCCTGCTCACTGGACAGTTTTGTAGCTGCATACTGCTTATCACAGATGTTCACATGATGCTACACTCGTTTGGGTAGGTATTAATAATTCTTAATACTCAAATGACTATCTCAGTTTGCCAGACATGTGTGTTTTGTTTAGGCTTGCTAATAGCTAGCTAGCGTTAGGGTAGCAGCCAGCTGTTGGCTTCCTAGCCTGCTTACGTTAGCTAGCTAGCTGGAAGAAAATGTTGGTGAATAAGCTACTAACGGTGGCTAGCTGGCTAGCCTGGCCGGTCTGGTGTAGTTTATACTGTAAACTGGCCGCTTACATTTCAGAAAAACTGTAGAAAATACGAACCTTGTAGCTAACTAATGCGCCAAGCGTTCGGCTGAGTTTTATGTCAGCAGATGTAAATAAACCCAAGTTACTCCTTAGCTAGGGACCCGCTGCTCCTAACGTTATCTAGTTAGCATAAACGTCTTTTCAATTAAATTAAATTCAGTCGAATTAATTTTTTTTTATTGAGAGTTTAAATTTAAGAGCCTTGTTTTGAACAACACTATTCAATATGTTATTGCTACACTCTCAACAAGCTTTCTTCCCTTTTTACATCTGTTTGCAGGGCTTCAGTAAGATTGCCAGAGCTGTAAGATGTCGATGGTGTTGTTTGCCTCTGTGGTTCGGGTCCGGGACGGCCTGCCTCTCTCTGCATCCACTGATTATGAGCAGGACAGAGAGCTTCAGGAAACCAAGAGGCACCTCAAGGGTCTCTCCAAGAAACTCAGCCAGTTCCCTGACCGCTGCACACTTAAGACTGGACCATACAATGTCAAGTAGGTCATATGGGATTTTAAATTTCCAATGTTTGGTGATTTTGAAGAGACCCTTTACATGCAACTCACACATAAATTAAACAGCCATTATTTAAAAAAAAGGATATCTAGTTATGATAACTGTGGATAACTATTTGTATTTGCTAAAGAAAAGCAGCATTTGTATGGCTTTGCATTCATTCATTTAAAGGAACGCCGACTTATTGGGAATTTATCTTATTCACCGTAACCCCCAGAGTTAGACAAGTCGATACATACCCTTCTCATCTCCGTGCGTACTGTAATGCTGTCTGACGGCTCCAGCGGCATCAGGCCAGCACAGAACATGCAGGTGAATGGTTCCAGCAATCCTACTGCTCCGAATAAGTGACAAAATAACACCAACATGTTCCTATTTACATGTTGTGATTTGTATAGTCACAGCGTGTACAAATAACAACGTAACATGAGACACAGCCATCTTCTATCCCTAAACAAACCGGGAACTATATTCTCAGGCAGAACAATATAGTACTTTGGCGGAGTGATATGCTCGCAGCAAGCCTGTCTGAGAATATAGTTCCCGGTTTGTTTACGGTTAGGAGATGACTGTGTCTCATGTTACGTTATTTGTACATATTCATATATATTCAAAATACAGTTTAGAGATTTGACACACATGGGTGATTAAACAATCTCCTGCTGACAGTTTTTTTGCTCTCTTGACCCTCTAACACAACTTTGACAGAAAATAACTTTTTAATATGAGCCCTCATGTGAGGTGTCAAACTGTTTCTAAAAGCCCCGCTGGTGCTCAGGGAAATGCTTTGAAAATCTCAAGTACTTGTTTGTAAAGAGCTAATTAGTCTTATTAAGACAGAGCATGAACCCAAAAGAAACTCTAAACCATAAATGAGCTTTCTGAACATTTTAACAATCAGACTCTCCTTTGAGAGCCAGAAGTATTCAAAGAAAGAAGGTCAAAAGACAGTAAAGGTCAGAATGAGGCACGCGGCGTATAAAGTCACGAGTTCATCTGTGATATTCTGTTATATTGTGTTGTATGTCTGTGTCATGAAAGCAGGAGGATATTCTATGTATTCTTCTGCAAGAAAATGACTCATGACTGATAATTGTAACATTAGCTGACTTAATTTAGACATTTTTCAGACAAGTTCTCTTGTTTTATCATTTGAAGTTTAATAGAGCTTTAGTATATAGTGTTTCTGATAGGATTTAGGGGTTTACGTTTGCAGTATTTTTAACAAAGACTACTTAATATTCTTTGAATTTCATGCTGTAACTCATATTAATGCATCCTCTTTTATACCAGTTATACCTTTTGGACTTTATCAAACTTTGTTTTATCTTTTACTCAACAGTGATGGTTATGATTAGCTACTTTTGCCGTATTTCACTAGTAGGTGTCTGAGATCTTCTGATCAGGACTTAGTGGTTGTTCCACCTGGCCATAAAACTAAAGGAGACTTTGCCTTTTTTAAGTTGTGGCTCCTAAATTTGTCTTATATTGTGAAACACTGTGTGATGTCTGCTCTTGAAATATGCTATATAAATTAACTTTAGAATCAGAAAAGGATTTATTGCCAAGCAAGTAACACTTACAAGGAATTTGCTTTGGTTGTTAGTGCATACATAAACATTTAACATGTACTTACTTACTGTAGGTGAAATATTCAGTATACATCAGTAGATTGGGCTTTCACCACTGTGAAACTAGAGGCCACACCGTTATTACTTCCCTCTGATATTTGTGTGTTTGTCATTTGCTTGATTTCTGAGGCACTGCAGCTACACAGTGACATGCTGGTATTTCAGAAATGCCCTCATTCTTCAGATATATTCTATACTTATGTTTTTTCTTTGCCTAGCCACATGATAATCATCACACCTGCCTGTACTGTTTGTTGACATTTTTGTTTGACATCAATTTTAGATGTTGCTGTGATAACAGACTTTCCTTTCAATTGTGCTCTGAGCTTTTCAGATGATGTAGAAGTCTTTGTATCTGTAGAATTTAATTTGTGCTCAGCGTATCCATTAACACTGAAGGGCCAAATGATAGTGTCTGCCGAGGTGCATATGAATGTAAATGTGGAATTGTGTTTAATTAGCTGTGAGTGTGAGGTTTAGGCACACATGTGCTTACATAGTGTTTGTACTGTATTAAGACCAGCAACCAGAAGAATGAAATGCCATTGTTTTTATTTTTTTTATAGTCTTTACTGTATTTAGCTTGGTGTCCTAATTACAGTTTCCCAGGGTTTCTGTCAAGAGTGCAGTGCATGAAAAGCAATAATGTTTGTGCGTGTGTGTGTTTCAGTTTTACGAGCGCACTGGGTGTTGGATACCTGATGGTGTGCACTGCAAACTACCCCAATGTGCTGGCCTTCTGCTTCCTGGACGAGCTACAGAAGGAGTTTATTGTCACCTATGACACGAAAAGAACCAGCAGCGCTGTGCGGCCGTACTCCTTTATTGAATTTGGTGAGCTCCATGGAATTTCACAGCATGTATCAGCTTCATTAATAATACGGGGGCAAGATCTATTGCAAAATAACAAGACGCATCAATATCTCTCCAAAATTAGGCTCATGTTGAAGCATGTTTTAAGATGTGTGTTTTTTTTTTTTTTATATGTATATATTTTTTTTATATATATTTTTTTATATATTTTTTTATATATATTTTTTTTATATATATTCCCTCTTTATATATATATATTTATTTATTTATTTATTTATTTATTAAACTGAATGGTACAAGGTACCTTCTCCCGGGCTCAACAAAACATATTTTGAGAAATGTAGGAAACTGTGTTAAATAATAAAAAAAAAGGGTTTAGGGGAAAGTATAAAAACAAATGGCATTTAATAACCATATACAATTACACAGCAGATTTGTTTTATTTCCTGTGATATTAAAGGTCCCATGGCATGGTGCTCTTTGGATGCTTTTATATAGACCTTAGTGGTCCCCTAATACTGTATCTGAAGTCTCTTTCCTGAAATTCAGCCTTGGTGCAGAATTACAGCCACTAGAGCCAGTCCCACAATGAGCTTTCCTTAGTATGTTCCATTTCTGTGTCTGTAGCTATTGAGGAGGAGAGGGGGGGTCTGGCCTTGACCAACTGCTACTTTGCTCATTTGAAAACCATGATGTCTCTCTCTCATGGGTGGGCCAAATTCTCTGGGCGGGCAAAGCAGAGAAAGGGGAGGTAACCTTGCTCCTTATGACCTCATAAGGAGCAAGATTCCAGATCGGCCCATCTGAGCTTTCCTTTTCTCAAAGGCAGAGCACGATACCCAGGCCTCGGTTTACACCTATCACCATTTCTAGCCACTGGGGGACCATAGGTAGGCTGGGGGAATGCATGTTAATGTTAAAAATGTTCATGCCATAGGACCTTTAACCACCTTTTTGTTGTGCTGACTTCCATCCTTCAGACACCTTCATCCAGAAGACCAAACAGCGCTACAACAGCCCGCGTTCCCTGTCCACCAAGATCAACCTGGCTGACATGCAGACAGAGATCAAGCTGCGACCGCCCTACCAGCTCTCTCCTGAGGAACTGCAGGCTATTAATGGATTCTCAGTTCATACGCCCTCTAAATACAAAGGCATAGGTAGGACATGAGCTGCTGCCACACACATACATGCCCCCATACAGCCATGTATACAAGAAGTTTGTTTTATAATGCTAATTACTTAATTTCCCTTCTGGGGATCAATAAAGTGTTATCTCGTATTATCTTCTTCTCATTACGTGGCACTATTCAGACCGGTAGCACTAGCCTTTGTAACACAATGACTGACGGGTCACTAGTGATTTCCTTAGAATACTGTATCCTTACCTGTCATTGTTCATATCGCTTTTTAAACTGTTGGGCTTTAGACCAGTTCACATCAAACCACATGCATCTTGTAATGTTTAAAGGTGTAGTACAGTCATTCTTTTCGATCTGTGCATTTTTAGTAAAAGATGATTATATTGTACTGTCCTAGTTTTGTGCTGTAGAGCATCAGCACAAACCTTAAATATCAATATTAAGTAAAAAAAAAAAAAAAAAGTCCATCTTTCCGTAGATGGTTATCTTGCTGAACTATATCCGAGACACATTATTTTCACTTAAAACAAAAATATATATATTTTTGAAAACTGGAAATAAACCTTGTTAAAATCAATTAGACCAATAATAATAATAAAAAATACAATTTGCAACACTTTTGCAGCATTTATTTTAATAATTACATTTTAGGAATAATTAAGGGTTCATTTTGGGTTTTCTCATTTTTTTTTCTTCACTTTCAATTATGTGAAGCATTTTCCAAACTACCCTTGCTGTTAGAGGGGCATTGTTTATTTTAAACAGCAGTGATCTGTATTCTTGCAACAGGAAACTTTTGGAAGCAACATAAAATCTGTGTAACTATCAACCAATTTTCTTCTTTTATAAACTGAAGGTATTTTCCAGTAAAAAAATCTGTACCAATACAAATAATGAAGCTTAAGGGTAATGTATTATTACCTTTGCTTAGTCAAACAGCTCCACTGCTGCTCTGTAGCTCAGCCTTTCATACACCTCAGCTCCTCCATACAACCACCCTCTTCCATGTACCGTCACACCTCAGCTGCCCCAAGCTAAGCAATGCCACCTTGGGTCACTTAGAGCTGTTGTCTTCCCCCTGACATCCTCTTCAGGGCAGCTCTCCATGCTTTGTTCACTTTCTGTTGGTTGCCCTTGCCAGTTTTTTTTTGAGAAGATAAATCCTTTTGTCCTGAGGGATGAAGTATGCTAATCGCATAATAGTGACTCATCACTCTTTTTACCGTGCCAGAATATTTTGGAAGTCAGAAGATTTAAAAGCAATATATGCTTGGCTTTTTATTGCTATTCAAGGATTTATTATTTTATCCTGCATATGTCTTTATCAATAATTACATTTCAGAAAATGTATATTTTGTCCTTTTGGAAAGTAGATTTCTTCTTAATGTATTTGTAGTTCATTTGTCAAGGCAGATTTTTCTGAGCCTGTAATACTGTCCTTTCTCTCTTCCAGCTCCCACACAGATGTTGGAGCCAGTGACTCTCCCAGGCATCGTGTCCTGTGTGCTCAGTATCCTCTGTGGAGGCCTAAACCTGCTGCGAGGGGTCCATGCTATAGAGAGTATACTACAGGTCAGGACATAACTGAGATCACATTCAAACGGATTCAGTTTCTCTTGAAGGGAATGTCTGGTTTCCTATGACCTAGGTTTTGATTTTCATAGTTTTGGCTGTCCATCATATTGGTAACAAACTAAAGTTAATCTTCTGAGATCTGGGAATGTGACAACATTGTTAAACCAAAGTCACATGTGGCAAGAAACACAAGCAGTCAGATGATCAAACATATTTAAAACAAACTAGGTTAGTGAAACTTCAGAAAATCTGAAAAAAATTAAACTATCTGTAAAATGACTACCAAACTGTCTGTTTTAAACCCCCATCACAGTTTACAGAGCGACTTTCTGGCTCAAATACTGTCCTGTATCATTGTAGTTGTGTGTTCACACTTTTACTTTTAACTTTCAACTTTATTTTGTCCCCGGAGGGCAATTGGTTATGCAGCAAGGTATATAATACATAAAAAATTTTGTTTTAATAATTGTCAGACTACTTGTGTTTTCTGCCCCATCTGACTTTATTGTCACAACATTATCATACAATGCAATAGTTATAACTGATAGAAATAATGGCAAAAACGACCAAAATAAGAATTACCATTAATCTGAATTTTCAGCATGCCATATGCTGTCCATTCTGTTCCTTGATGTCACATCAAATTCCATTAAACTAAATGATAGCTATATGTGTATGTGTGTATGTCGTCATACTGCTTTTATGATGCATTGTCTAGACATGGATGACTAGTAAAAAAAAAAAATCCCTTTTCTTCCTGTCTGCAGAATGACGATGAAGACTTTAATTACGTGATTGCCTTCTTCCTTGGCACAGCAGCCTGTCTGTATCAGGTAAGTGATAGTCTGCGGTAAGAGTAGCCCGTGACTGGCTGACTAACAGCCCTGCACTTTACAGCTCAGCAGCTTGTCAGCTAGACTAACATTAGCAAAAGCTCAATGCCTTTCACCCCACTACCTTCTCTAAAACATTTTCATCAACTCCGTAAGTGCAGATCCTGGTTCTAAATGGAGCAACACAAATTGGTAGACTGATGGGGGAACAAAGTTATCAGATGGGATTTACTTACTTACTTACCAGACATATTGTCCCATGAAGGACATTAATAATGAAAACATTTCACCCGTCAATGTCAGTCACACAAAGTGTACAGCATTCAAATTATTCTCTGCTAATCTCCTTTCAGTGCTACCTGTTTGCCTACTTCTCTGTCTGGAGGAACAGTAAGTCCTTCCTGGCGTTTGCACTCATCTGTCTGTCCAACATGTATCTGTATGAACTGAGGAACATGTGGCAGATCCTCTTCCATGTGGCGGTGGGGGCCTTCATGACCCTGCAGATCAGAATGAGGCAGCCGCTGGGCAAAGCGCCAGACTACAATGTCTGACAAAAACCTAAAACACAAAGAGCAAAAGGGCCTTCAGTCGGATGGTCCCACACATGTCCTGGAAATACAGCGGAGATGCCACTGGGGACAAAGTGGAAACAAAAAAAATCCTCCCTGTTCAGGAAGAAAAACCATAAAATCTTGCAGCACCACAGTAGTACTCCATCACAGCACCAGTGGACAGCTCTCAGTGTGGACTTGGAGTAAACTGCCTGAATCATTAAAGGATTTTATGGGGTTGACTTGGGAAGATGTCTACTTCCGACCATTGTCTGATAAAGATATTTGCTTTTACTTCCTTTCAGTGCAGCCTTAGTTTAGGTCAGAGTCCTGCATGTGTCCAATTTTGCAAAACTCGTACTCTCCCTGAGGGGAAATAGGTCTTGCAGCTGGGTAAAACAGAACACACAGACGTAGGCACATGGACTCAGGTACAGAAAACATGATAAAATACATCAAGTAAAAACAGGAAACTTAGAGTATGCCATTGCTAAAACCATCATCATCAGCCCCCAGTATTATGGAAACTATCATCACTTGCACTTTAGTAGTAAGGAACGCATGGTATGAATACGAAACCCTTCGGGACCAGATTTCCAGGTGTATTGATGCACATCAGATACATTGTATGTGGACCTTTTGAATTTGACCAGACATTTAATGACAGCTTTCGATACTCAAGCTACAGTACAGACACATTTCTGGTTGTACCCAAAATAATTGAGGTAACCAGGCCTATTATTTCCTTAAGTTCAGCCAACAACCTATGTAGGATTAGGCTAGGCTTAACAAATGTTTAACAGGATACAGCTGGAATTAAACACAGTAATCTCTTTTATGTACACAGAACTGTTATGACTGATAAGATGACTTGGAAAGATGAACATAAAAAGACTGCAAGACTGGACATTCATTTGATATTCTTGTACAGTTTTTGGTTTTTCCCTCTCCCATTTAAATCACCCGCATCCAGGTAATCATGCATGTTTCTTGTGTCTGTTACATGCACTTTTTGCACATGTACTCGTGTGCACCTGACCGGTGCAGGACTCTGGTTTAGGTCTTTGTTTAAAACTATGCAAAGCTGCCTTGTGTGTGTGTGTGGCCCTAATTTCAGTTTTAGGGGTATTCTGTATAAGGAGCCAATGATTCTACTTTATTTTGCAGATATTTGTCATTTTGTAGACAGTTAATTTTGCTATTTATTTACAGACTGATTATTCAGTCACATGTGGTTAGTGACAATTTATAAAGATTTTAAAGTTTAATTTATTGTTTTTTTATTGCTCCATTTTGTCTTCATGCAGACCCGCATCTAGTTATCACAAAGTAACTACTGCTCCAGTAGACCCAGTCAGTTGGTTAACATTCATATCCTACTTCCACACCCACACAGCCTAATGGCATATGTCGGTTTGACTGTTGATTAACAGGTTAGTGTTGGAAGCAGTAAAGATGTGTAGTTGAAGCCTGAGGGAGCCAGTATCATCTCCGTGTGCTTTTCCTTCCACGCAGCCCACCGGTTTCAACATGGTCGCGTCTACCACTCACAAACTCAACAAACTCACCCTCTTACCCTTTTGCCTGTGTAATGGATATTATCATAGTTTTCACATTTACCTTAATTGCAGTCAGGAGAGGCCACATTGATCGTTATTAGGCAGTGTGAGATTTGTTCAGGCAATTTGATAAGATTTCCTGGCTTCCTGCACCATTCCAACAATATATAGCAAACAACTGGAGAAGGGTAGAGAATTGAGTCATGCCTTTTTTCATTGTTCATGAGAAGCTCAACAGTTGTTCCAGGATTGTCATAACGTCTTTATTTTTTTTTTTTTTTTTAAACAATCTCTCTCTCACTGGAAGAAGTTAAAAGTAAAAATGAAAAGCAGTATGCAGCTCCACTCCGTGTCCATCTGGCATCTGCACTACAGATCTGCCGTGGGACTGCTGCAACACTTCAGCCTCCTATGATTCATCATCGTGCTCTCTGAATGTTCTTTTGCTTTCCAACAGTGGTACCACACCTACATGACCTAATAGCTCTTTTCACAATATGGCTCAGACTCTATTGGATTTGAATTGAGCTTCGCTGGCTCCGATTTGTTTGTGTTCACATTCTCCTTTTCCACAGCAGTCACAGTAAATGTGTAGTGGGGTGTGTTGTGTAAAATAGGAACAGTGAAATTTTGCTATTTTATACTGGTTTATCCAAGTATGGAAAATGAATGTAATTATTTTCAGGTGTTTAAACTTTGGAATGAACTGCTGAAAACTTGTATGTATTGTTGTACAAAGTTTTCACATTTACATTTTTTGACACTAGAGTGTAATACACCTTTTTGAAGTTCCCCAGTCACGATTAGAATACACAAATATTGTAAACAATTATGTCTGTCATATTCAGCAAATTAAGATCTGGAAGAAAAAAAAAGTGGATTTGATGTGAAATTTGAACACTGGATTTAAAGCATATTGTGAGACCAGAAGTGCTTGAATTTTGTCTGTTTTCTGTTGCACATAAAGACGCATTGATTCATCATAATGTTATCCAGTCCTCTTAAGTCCACTTGAAACATATCTATTCTTATATTAGGACTCATTGTCTCTGAGCTCAACTATGGAACATAAAACACTATCTGGAAATCTGGGACATTACAATGCTATCCATTCTTTAACATCAAATGTGCTCTTAGAATCATAGCACTGCTGACACTTAATGAGACGTTTGATCAGATCTGATGCATGTTGCTGTGGTTGGGGAAAAAACTGAATTATGAAAAAGATTAGAGGATTCCATACATAAAGTGGTATCGGATCCAAGGCCTTTATACTTTAACATAAACATTTACCTAACCTTGGATGCTGGAGCCTCCAGCATATGATAAAGGAGCAGTGGAGTTTCAGATTTAATTCCCCCCTCCCCTTCCTCAAAGTCATTTTTCTTTTAGAGCAACAACATGACATGCAACAGATTCCCTCATGATTGAGAGGCAGCTGAAACACTTCTCAGGAAGCACTTTTTATTTCACATGTAATGGTAGTATTTTGAATTTGATTGTAATTGTTATTTGTGGGCGCCTCATTATAAGAAACCACAATTTCCTCCAGATGGAGATTAATGGACCAGGAATATGTATTTTTTCCGGTGCAGGAAATATGTGGATTTTAATAACAAATAGGCGCTGCAGGTGTAAATTGCTACTTGAAGCACAATTTCAACTTGTTACAAGTAAATGTCAATGGTGATAATGTTTTTGTCGCAGAGCTCACACAGTCGGGGGCTTGCAGGTTGGCTATTCAAAAAGTTCAAAATCATTAAGTCTGAGGACTTTGTTTGCTCCATCATGTGCTTGAGTTCCACTGAGAAAAGCCTGTACTGTGGTTACTGGCTGCAGTACAGCAGCTGTTTACCCCATTATAGACCATTCCTGAAATCCTTTATCTTAAGATGCTCTATTTAAATGGAGAGAGTTTAATTTAAATTACCGTCCAGCAAATATTACAAGTTATTGAATTAACTATTAACCAAGACCCTTATTCATTCCTAATTCCTAATGTCATGACCAATGATTTGACTTCTATATAAATAAAGATATTAAAGCTGTAATGGATGAAGTAACACTCAGGGTGCTAATCAGCGGATTAGCATTTTTGCTTCCCTCTCTTTCATCATATATAAACAGTAATCATGATGAAGAAGACAAAGGACCCCATGTGCAAACCAAGTGATGTAGTGCTGCTGCCACCTGTTGGTGAGTCATGTGAACATTAAAGAATCCAAAAGTTCAGCACAATGCCAGCTGAGGGGTTTTAAACACTGGTGCATTAGACAGCTTTAAAAGGGGGATAGTTTCTCACTTAAAGCATTTTACTTCCACTATAGATTCTATACGGCCAAAAGTATGTGGACACCTGAGCTTTACATGCATATGGGATTGATAAGTATAATTTAAAACTATTTCATTTTGGACCTGGCTTTGAGCACAGAGGCATTGTCATGTTGAAACAGGAAAGGGTCTTTCCTAAACAGTTGCAATAAAGTTGGAAGCACAACATGGTCTAACATATCCCTTTGTGCTGCAGCATAAAGATTTCCCTGAATTCGATCCAAGGGCCCAAACCGCAGGATGTCCACATACTTTTGGCCATGAACTTTTGTATTTGATAAAATACTAGCTTTTATGCAAAACCTTTAGCTTTGCTAAAAAAGCTTAAGATTATGCTGAGACAGCAGCATGCACAAATTAAACCGTAATTCATCTAAATCCATTAATTGAGCTGACCAACACAGGCAGACTAGGCAGAAAAGTATCCAGAAGAAATGATGTAGTACCTGTAAAACATCTCAGCAGTTTATTGGACTGTAAAAAAAAAAAAAAAAGTTTAGCATAGTGTTTTGCATGACAACAAAAACAAACCACGGTTTTGCCTCTGTTTTTTGTCACAGACGCTGCCTCATCTTGTCATGTTATCATCATGAGGATCCTCATAGCTTCATCCTCCTCATCTCTGATCTATGCCTTCTCTCCAACCTCTTGTGTTTTCTAATGGCACATTTCTGCACAATAAACGGTAGAAGAAGGGTTCATAGAGTCAAATGGCATGAAAGTTAAAGTTGTAGTAGTGGTGTTTGAAGGTAATGGTTCCAGCACTACACTACATAAACAAAACAGAAATCACCCAAGTGGACCAGTGCAAGGTTAATTTCATTCTACGGGCTCAAAGCAGCAAACACATGGACTTCTCTTTTTCTTTTCAAACAGGAAACTAAAAGCAATTTAAAGGTGGCAATATATATTTTCATTTATCCCATGAAAAGACCAACATCATCAATGAATTGATCATACTAACAAGTATTGCCTGTGTAGTAAAACCCTGATATATCTTATCATAGATAAGATCATCATCCATTGTTCATCAATTTTAAAAGCTATTATAACTTGTTTAATTATATTTGCATTTCAATTATGAATTATAGAACTAAGTAAAACAAAGTGTAAAATTGCAAATTCCTAATTCTGACTTTAAATCAACAAATGATGATTTCATCTTTTAAATGGAACCATGAAATTATTTTTAAAATCCGCCCATTTTGGCATTCATTTAAATGTGCAGTGTCACCTAAAAACACATTTGAAGTCTAACCCACAGAGCAGCAGCAGGAGCTCTGATTGGCCAGACTCCTGCCAACACATTGCAGCAGGCCAATCAGAGCTACAGCAGTTGCCCTGTGGGTTTTAATTATATTTTTAATATTGAATTATCTTTTAATGTTTAATTATCTTTTTCATTATTTTTTATTTACTTTAATTCAGATTTATTATCAATGTATTAATGGATTCTAATTAAACACTGTAAAAGTCTATACTTATTCCAGTGGCACAGTCAAAGCTCCATTTACTGTAGTTCATTTTGAGTCAACTAACGTAATGCACCAAATGCGTATTAAATACACAAATAGTCCTAACAAATGCTTTATTTGCTCCTGTAACGTTTGCTAAACGACAGTGTTTACAGTGTTTTAAAGGTATAGGTTTTCACAAGGAACAAATAGGCTCAGGGCTGAGGGCACAGTGTGTAGCATCAGAGTAGGGAAGTCAGTCAGTCTCTCAATGCTTTCCAACACTTTGATGATTTTTTTTTTTCAATATGTTTTTTTGACAAATTACAATATTGAATTGTGTTAACCTTATCGTTTCTGTTTCAAATTTGCTATATCCTATCCTCAATATTCTCAAGTAAAAACTTGACATTGTCCGGACATTTACTGATTACTGTACTCTGCCAAGACAAACAGAACCAGCTGTAGTGTTGGTGATAATATAACATACAACATAACATACAATAATAAGAAATCACTTAAATCAATGAAACCAGAAGGTTAAAGACCGTTTGTTTGATGACATGTTGAATAACACCGTAATACTGAAGAAACTGCTCTGATAAAAAAAAAAGGCAGATAAAAGGGCACATTTCCACATGGGCTTGTCTGTCCCTGTCCACAGAATGAGCATCATCACCGTCGTCAGTATAGAGTTCATAATAAAGGCCTCATCGGAGATCATTGGACATTCATTGGGTCGTACCATCTGATTGAGCAAGCAAGAAGCGGTTGTGGAGCGTTGCAGAAAGCGGTGGACGGCTGAAAGCACTGGAGTGCAAAAAGACAGGTTTGCATTCACGTCCTCTAGTCAGTCATTAAAAGTGCACACCCACTCGGTTTGACTAAAATAATCAGTAACGCATTCTTATTAGCAAGCGGTTAACTTCCTGCAGATCAGTCATGCTCAATTGGGTGAAAAGAGCGAGAAAAACAGGCATTCAGGAGCGTGGATCTGCTGAAGCTAAATGGTACATTAGTTGTGGCGCCACGCTAAGACTAGGCAACAACCAGCGAGGATTTCTGAAATCCCAACATGAGAGTGATACAGTATGTACATCTGAATACACATTGGTGTTTATAGATAGCTCTCTAATATATTAATGTACAAAATATAGAATCTTAAAATATCTGATACGGTTTGGTGTTCTGAAGTCAAAATACAAAATGTCGAAGATAAGAAAAAGCTCTTCAGTGACATCCTTTGTGTTTTGTCTGTGTATATGCTGTTTATACTGTAGTGTGAGTTTGGAACTCTATACGTCTGACGAGGAGCTTTCTGTAAACACTGTGGAGCGTTTTCTCTCTATTTTGTCTCTGAGGGACATTTTTGCTTGTGAGACGCACTCTTCACCGATAAGACACAACTTAACTGCGACTCCTCTGTCAGTCTGTTACTGACGTGATCAGATATTCAAGGACGGATAGTGCTGTGGTGCTGGCTGAGTGTCCATACTTGAGAGATTTGTATCTATACCACAACAACATGGACAAAATGTGTTTGACATACAGTACATCAAATCATATACACATACAACTGTCTGTGTTTTACATGTACATATACACTTCAGCAGGAGAAAGGCAGAAAGAAAAAAAAGGAAGTGGCATGTAGGTCATGTCCTGCTGCAGGTTTGTCCCAAAACCCTTTAAGAATCTGGCGGATTGAAGCAAATAAAAGTTCTTCGAGAACATTCTTCCTTTAGGACCTAGACTCACACAGCTGGCAGCATCTGTCTTTATGCACTGATTGGACATCTTTGGTCTCAATGGCAGATTCAGGCTAGCTGGGCCTTTCCCACTCATAGTCTCCTCGGCAGGCTGAGCTTTGGGATGCATTTTCTGATCCATCCCCGTTGTGGCCTCAGTAGGTATAAGAAAGGAATGGCGCTGTGAGAAGGGACGCTTCAGTCAGTCTCAGTCCGCCGTAAGCTATCAGAGGTCCATGAGCCTGCTCCTTATTTCAGAGGCGGAGTTAAGGCGCCTACCCTGGTGTGTCTATTCGTCACTTAGTTGAGGTTAACTGCTTGGTGGTCCACTGGTGAGAAAATAGGTCATCATCTCTCCTTTGCCTTTGACTGTAACCAAACCTCTGTATTCCAGTGTGTAGTTATAGGAGCTCAGTACCTGGTACATGTCTGCAGTCACCTAAGGACAGAGGGAGGAAGGGACAGTGAGTGGAACGGCATATTTGTGGTTCATATTAACCACTTCTCTATGCATTTATTATTATTTGTGAAGCAAGTAGGCACTGCAGACTATGACCCTTGGATCTATTCCCAGTCTGGGCTGGCCTTTTTTGTGTGGAGTTTGGATGTTCTTCCAGACTTTCTTCTACATACTATGACTATTTTTGACATACTATACTATGTCTTTTTATTAATCCGTTTTCTCGACAAACTATACTATAACTTTTTATCACTTTATTCAACATACTATATAGTATAATATGACTTTACTATACAAGGACTTTTTAATGACCTATTTCGACATACTATCTTATGACTTTTTTAGACACACTATACAATAACTTTTGTATCACTTTCTTCAACATACTATATTGACTTTTTTTTTATTATTATTTTTGGGGCTTTTTCTGCCTTTATTTTGATAGGACAGCTAGGTGAGAAAGGGGAAAGAGAGGGGAAAGACATGCAAGAAATTGTCACAGGTCGGATTCCAACCCTGGACCTCTGCGTCGAGGCATAAACCTCTCAGTATATGTGCGCCTGCTCTACCCACTGACCCAACCCGGCCACCTATATTGACTTTAAAAAGAAATACTATACAATGACTTTTCCCATATACAACTATTTTTGGTGGGACTTGAACCCGAGACCTCTGCACCGAGGAATACATCTCTTTATCTGGGTATGCACTCAACCAAATAAGCTACCCAGGCAACCACTACTTTTTTAAACATGATATACAATGACTTTTTAATGATTATTTTCGACACACTATACTAAGACTTTTTTTAAAATCACATTTTCTATTAGTGTCACTGTGGCTCAGCGGGCAGCAATACTTAAGACTATATATGACTATTCGACATTCTATACTATGACTTTTTTTACTTTTTTCGACATACTATGACTTTTTGTTTTAGTTCTTTCAACATACTATACTATGACTTTTTTTCAATTTTTCGATTTTTTTTTTTTAATATTTGACATACTATGCAATTACTTTTTTTTTTTTTACATTTTTGAAATACTATGACCATATACAGTATATGACTTTTCTTTTGCGACTTTTTTGGACATACTATACTATGATTTTTTCTGTGGCTTTTTTCAACGTACAATACTATGACTTTTTTTTTTTTACATACTATACTATGAATTTTTTTTGTGATTTTTTTTCGACATGCAATACTATGAATTTTTTCGACATACTATACTATGACTTTTTTGTATAACTTTTTTCGACATACTATACAATTACTTTTTCAATGTTTTCAACATACTATACAATTACTTTTTAACATACTATACTTTTTTAAAAAACTTTTTCCAACATACTATACTATGAATTTTTTCAATTTTTTCGACATACTATAACCTATGACTTTTTTAGACAAACTATACAATTACTTTTTCAATGTTTTCAACATACTATACAATTACTTTTTAAAATTATTTCAACATACTATACAATTACTTTTAAAAATTATTTCAACATACTATAATATAATATGGCTTTTTTCGACATACTATACTATGACCTGTTTTCGACATACTATAGTATGATTTTTTCAGTGGCTTTTTTCAACGTACAATACTATGACTGTTTTTACATACTATACTATGAATTTTTTTCGTGACTTTTTTTCAACATGCAATACTATGACTTTTTTTAAAAACCTTTTTCGACATACTATACTATGATTTTTTTCGTGGCTTTTTTCAACATACCATAACTTTATTGTGACTTTACTCAACATACTATACTATGACTTTTTTCGACATACTATGACATTTTTCGACTTTTTAAGACATACTATACTATGACTTTTTTTTAGAAATACTATACTATGACTTTTTTTGACATACTACACTTTGACTTTTTGACATACTACACTTTGACTTTTTTTGACATACTATAGTATGATTTTCTTTTGTTTTTTCGACATACTATACTATGAATTTTTTTCGTGACATTTTTTCAACATGCAATACTAACTTTTTTTTTTTTTTTTTTTTTTTTGACATACTATGACTTTTTTCTATTGTTTTTACTTTAAAAAACAAATTCCACTTTTGTAATACATTATTGGTATTATTAAACATTTTAATATTAAATTCATACTAATTAAAACCATTCCCACTTTTCCAACTTTTCTTAATACTTCACCTTCTTCTTACGCAATTATGCCATTAGCTTTTCAGCTTTCACAAGCATTTTGCAGGAAATGCATTTTCTAGTTTGTCTTTGTTTAGCACCTAATAACTCCCATCAGCATTGATTTGGTGATTTACTTATAAAACGATTGCTTCAACCGCATTAAAATGACAAAATGTGTGAAGCAAGTGATAAGTATACTTTGAAATATGGTCCCTGAAAGGCTGTTGGAACATTTGATGTCCGGGAAACTTTTTTTTTCAGTCAAATTTAACCCAGTTTTAACTTAGACATCTGGACATAGTTTGACCTGCAAATCACCAAATCAACGCTTACTGTGTTGTCTATACGTTAAATACACAGTGTCCTTTTTCACCACCACAAATTGAGCAACAAGTCTGACCCATTGTTTTTCTCAATTCACCAAAATGTAAAGCTGCCAGAAACCCAAATTCAGGAAAGAAACGTACACAGGTGCTAATACAAATGGCACTAAGTCTTTAGTGGTAATCACTTGAAATATTAGTTTTAGTTTTTTTTTTTTTACTGGTTATACAGTACACTGACCAGGCAGAAAGAAATGTGAGGAATAAACTATAAGGGTTTCATCTTAATCATATTTGTCCCTTTTTTTCGCCTACAAAGTAAAAAAAAAAAATACAGTGCAAGTTATAAATATATAATTTATTTTTATTTATGCTTCATCTGTCATTCTGCGTGGCTGACAAACATAAATTACATACTGTATAAAAGCCCCTTTCAGCTCTTTTGTTTTTTTCGGCTTGTCTGTATGTGAATACCGAATATTAACGTCCACAAAAGGATTCAATCACAATCGTAGTGTGCTGTTGCTTTGTCACTTTCATGTTCATTAGGAAGCAGTGGTGCATAGTTGCACCTGCGTAAATGGTTTTCAGAAGGTGCAGTGGAGACGGGTGAGATGAAATTAAACGGTTCCATCTGTGTTCAAAGAGTTATTGAGCTTTAATGATTTCACATCTGATAGAGCAAAACCAATATGGCCATTTGTAATTAACATTTTTCATTATCTTGAATAAACCTTTTTTCTAAATCCAGCCGTCAGCCATGTCTGGAGGGCAGTTTTTGCAGAGCTTATGCACATCAGAAGAATTTCTCATTTTTGACCAGAAAAGCTAAAAAATAACAGTGATGAGCTCTGCAAAATCTGCTTTATTGAGTCATTTTAGTTTTTAGTTTAGTTTTTTTTATTTCTTTTCCTAAACTGAGTTAATCTTCTGTCTAAGGACTGAGTTTGTACCAATTGTTTTTAATGTTTTTGATTTGTTTCAGACAAAAAAGGACAATTGTTAAGGATTGGTTTGATAGGAGGCAGGACTTGTTTACTATCACCAAGCTCATGGCTCTGGGAGAACGGTTGACTACTATCTTTATTAATTTAAGTGACAGGATTTCAATTGTAAAGTAACATTATCTAACTGTCTATTCTAAAATCATCTAAATTACTTTGGGAAAAGCTACATTTTATTTATTTTACAGCTCTCAAATTGCATGTTCAGAGAATATTTTGGCAGTGGAGTGTCACACTTCACTTCACCTGGATCCTCTCTGGTACACCTGTGCTGTCCATGCGACTCGCCACGTTCACTGTGTTCCCCCAGATGTCGTACTGAGGCTTCCTGGCCCCGATCACCCCGGCAACCACAGGGCCAATGTTGAGACCTACAAAATGAAACAAATGGGGGAAAAAAAGACGAAACAAAGTACTTAATTACTACTAAACCAGCTGGACTTGCATGTGTGGTAAGGACTGAGCCTTGGTACATGGGGCGCATGCTCAACCAGGTGAGCTACCAGGGCGCCCTTGATTTATTCAGCGTTTTTTACAAAACTATTGTGTCAGGTTCCTTTAGAGCTTTTCTCTCACAAAATAAACTGTACACTGTAATGTACACCAGTTTAGAAATGTAACAGTTGCCATCATTTGAGTTCCAGTCAATAACAGTTTCCCTGTCAGATGTACAAAATCCCTGAGCAACAGTAGCACCTTTTTTATTTTCTGCAGCTCACCTATTTGCATCTTGAAGTTGTTAAAGGAGTGTTCATTGATGTATTTCATTTGGTCCATCAGCCTCATCGCATAGTCAGCCAAGGCTCGGATGTGCGAGCGCCCGACCTTGTCGTATGTGGAGTCGTTGAGGCCGGAGGCCGCCATGTAGGTGGAGCCGATGGTCTTGATCTTCTCCAACTGACGGAATTGGTCCTCACTGATGATCTAATCCATCAATCATATAAAATACAATTTTAGTGAAAGGTTATAAAGATAATGTTAAATGTGTTAAAATGTTATAAAGTTATACATTTGTTTATATCCAATTTTAAGTTGATAACAGTATTCTTTGAGCTCTAAGTCTAACAAAGCTCATTTTAATATTTAATTTCCTCTGTACTTCTCCGTGAACCATCACCTTATCGTGGTGGAGAGGTTTGTGTGTCTCTGTGAACCTGAGGGCTGTGTTGTCTGGAGCTTTGTGCTCCTGGTAGGGTCTCCCAAGGCAAAGTGGTCTCAGGTGAGGGGCCAGACAAAGAATGGTTCAAAAACCCCAATGAAGAAGCAAGGTAGAGATGGAGTGACCCTGCCCGGAGGAAGCCCGGGGCCCCCGTCTGGAGCCAGGCCCAGACGGCGGGCTCGTCGGCGAGCGCCTGGTGGCCGGGTTTGCCACGGAGCCCGGCCGGGCACAGCCCGAACAAGCTACGTGGCTCCCATCTCTCCAGCCCATGGGCCCACCACCTGTGGGAGGAACCGTTGGGGTCGGGTGCGATGCCACATGGGTGGCAGTGAAGGTCAGGGGCCTCGACGGACCAGACCCGGGCGGCAGACGCTGGCTCTGGGGACGTGGAACGTCACCTCTCTGTGGGGGAAGGAGCCGGAACTGGTGCGGGAGGTGGAGCGCCACCGGTTAGATCTGGTGGGGCTTACCTCACGCACAGTCTCGGTTCTGGAACCATACTCCTGGATAGGGGTTGGACTCTTTTCTTCTCCGGAGTTGCCCAGGGTGTGAGGCGCCGGGCGGGGTGGGGATACTCACAAGCCCCGGCTGAGCGCCGCTGTGTTGGAGTTTACCCGGTGGACGAGAGGGTCGCCTCCCTACGCCTGCGGGTTGTGGGGGGGAAAACTCTGACTGTTGTTTGTGCATATGCACCAAACAGGAGTTCGGAGTATTCGGCCTTCTTGGAGACCTTGACTGGAGTCCTGCATGGGGCTCCAGTGGGGGACTCCATTGTTATGCTGGGGACTTCAACGCACACGTGGGCAATGATGGAGACACCTGAGAGGCGTGATTGGGAGGAACGGCCTCCTGATCTAAACCAGAGTGGTTGTTTGTTGTTGGACTTCTGTGCTAGTCATGGATTGTCTATAACGAACACCATGTTCGAACATAGGGATGCTCATAAGTGTACCTGGTACCAGAGCACCCTAGGCCGAAGGTCAATGATCGATTTCATAATTGTTTCATCTGATCTGAGGCCGTATGTTTTGGACACTCGGGTGAAGAGAGGGGCAGAGCTGTCAACCGATCACCATCTGGTGGTGAGTTGGGTCAGGGGTGGGGAAGACTCTGGACAGACCTTGTAAGCCCAAACGTGTAGTGCGGGTAAATTGGGAACGTCTGGAGGAGGCCCCTGTCCGACAGACTTTCAACTCACACCTCCGGGCGGAGCTTTTTCGTGCATCCCTGTGGAGGCTGGGGGCATTGAACCCGAGTGGACAATGTTCAAAGTTTCCATTGCTGAAGCTGCGGCGAGGAGCTGTGGTCTTAGGATCTTAGGTGCCTCAGGGGCGGTAACCCACGAACACCGTGGTGGACACCAGTGGTCAGGGAAGCCGTCCGACTGAAGAAGGAGTCCTTCCGGGATATGTTATCTCGGAGGACTCCGGAGGCAGTTGCAGGGTACCGAAGGGCCGAAGGGCTGCAGCCTCTGCCGTGAAAGAGGCAAAGCAGCGGGTGTGGGAGAAGTTTGGAGAAGACATGGAGAAGGACTTTCGGTCGGCACCAAAGTGTTTCTGGAAAACTGTTCGCCACCTCAGGAGGGGGAAGGGGAACCATCCAAGCTGTGTACAGTAAGGATGGGACACTGTTGACCTCCACTGAGGAGGTAATAGGGCGGTGGAGGGAGCACTTTGAGGAACTCCTGAATCCGACTAATACGCCCTCTATGTTAGAGGCAGAGCTGGAGGATAACGGGGATTGTCGCCGATTTCCCAGGCGGAAGTCACTGATGTAGTCAAACAACTACACAGTGGCAAAGCCCCGGGATTGATGAGATCCGTCCAGAAATGCTCAAGGCTCTGGGTGTGGAGGGGTTGTCCTGGTTGACACGCCTCTTCAACATTGCGTGGAAGTCTGGGACGGTGCCAAAGGAGTGGCAGACTGGGGTGGTGGTTCCTCTTTTAAAAAGGGGGACCAGAGGGTGTGTGCCAATTATAGGGGTATCACACTTCTCAGCCTCCCTGGTAAAGTCTACTCCAAGGTGCTGGAAAGGAGGGTTCGGCCGATAGTCGAACCTCGGGTTGAGGAGGAACAATGCGGATTCCGTCCTGGTCGTGGAACAACGGACCAGCTCTTCACTCTCGCAAGGATCCTGGAGGGAGCCTGGGAGTATGCCCAACCGGTCTACATGTGTTTTGTGGATTTGGAGAAGGCGTATGACCGGGTCCCCCGGGAGATACTGTGGGAGGTGCTGCTTGGGGAGTATGGGGTGAGGGGGTCTCTACTCAGGGCCATCCAATCTCTGTATGACCAAAGTGAGAGCTGTGTCCGGGTTCTCGGTAGTAAGTCGGACTCGTTTCAGGTGAGGGTTGGCCTCCGCCAGGGCTGCGCTTTGTCACCAATCCTGTTTGTAATATTTATGGACAGGATATCGAGGCGTAGTCGGGGTGGGGAGGGGTTGCAGTTTGGTGGGCTGGGGATCTCATCGCTGCTCTTTGCAGATGATGTGGTCCTGATGGCATCATCGGCCTGCGACCTTCAGCACTCACTGGATCGGTTCGCAACCGAGTGTCAAGCGGTTGGGATGAGGATCAGCACCTCTAAATCGGAGGCCATGGTTCTCAGCAGGAAACCGATGGAATGCCTTCTCCAGGTAGGGAATGAGTCCTTACCCCAAGTGAAGGAGTTCAAGTACCTTGGGGTTTTGTTCATGAGTGAGGGGACAATGGAGCGGGAGATTGGTCGGAGAATCGGGCGCAGCGGGTGCGGTATTGCATTCAATCTATCGCACCGCCAGGACGAAAAGAGAGCTGAGCCAGAAGGCAAAGCTCTCGATCTACCGGTCAGTTTTCGTTCCTACCCTCACCTATGGTCATGAAGGCTGGGTCATGACCGAAAGAACGAGATCCAGGGTACAAGCGGCGAAATGGGTTTCCTCAGGAGGGTGGCTGGCGTCTCCCTTAGAGATAGGGTGAGAAGCTCAGTCATCCGTGAGGAGCTCGGAGAGAGCCGCTGCTCTTTTGCGTCGAAAGGAGCCAGTTGAGGTGGTTCGGGCATCTGGTAAGGATGCCCCCTGGGCGCCTCCCTAGGGAGGTGTTCCAGGCACGTCCAGCTGGGAGGAGGCCTCGGGGAAGACCCAGGACTAGGTGGAGGGATTATATCTCCAACCTGGCCTGGGAACGCCTCGGGATCCCCCAGTCGGAGCTGGTTAATGTTGCTCGGGAAAGGGAAGTTTGGGGTCCCCTGCTGGAGCTGCTCCCCCCGCGACCCGACACCGGATAAGCGGACGAAGATGGATGGATGGATGGAATTTCCTCTGTAATTTATCAGTAGCAAAGTTTTAATCCTGAAATCTGCATCTAGTCAATATTTTTTCACATTCATATTGTCTAATGTTGATCAAACTGCAGAAAGGATGGAGACTAGCTGGTGAACAAAGTGGAGCATTTAGCATAAAGAGCCAGCTATTTTCCTGGTCGGTGGAGACCAAACCAGACATGAAAGGAGAGTGAATATTGGACTTAAAATGTATCAGGTGGTAACAAACATGACTCCAAATGCATGCATAGTGTCTCTAAACCAGACAGAAACCAACAGACCCCTTATTTTACTGGGAACTACAGTCTCATAAAGCACCACTGACAACAGTAGATCCCCACAACGGAGGCCACAGATTTACATCCTCACACATTCAGACAGCTTTCAGCTGGATGTGTTCACATCTCACCTCATCAAAGTCAGCGATGATCTCGTTGAGCAGCCGCAGACACTCCACTCCCTCGTTGTTCCCCTCCAGCTCCACGTAGAACTCTGAGAAGTTGCTGATTGAGGCGAACATGACAGCCACGCACTCACACGACTGGTAGTAGAGCTCGTCGTTGCGGCGTTCGCGCTGCAGGAAGTGGGCAGCCACATCTTTGGGCAGGATGTTGTGGAGTAGACGGCGGTTATAAGCCTGAAGCTCCTCCATCTCCTCCTTCTCCTCTGTGGCCTGTAGAGGGTTCAGTACAGAAATTAGACAGGAAAAAAAGCAATACTGTTGAGTGAAATATCTCAACTACTAACTGCTATGAAATTTTGATACATATATTCATTGTTCACAGAGGATGAACGGCATGACTTTTGGCTCAATTATCCAATGAAATATCTTGACATCTTAGAGATGGATTGGAACAAAATAATCCAGAGGATATGATTATGAGTTCTACTGTCAATGAGGGTGCTGCAATTACTACTACTGACACTGTTATCTCTATTCATGCTTACCCTGACACCACCCTCTGGCCAATATTTACATTCAATTCACCATTTAAACTTGTATCCTCCTCCTAAAGTGTGGCTGTAGACTCTTAGACTAAGACTACTAACCATCAGTGACATCAGTGAGCTGGAAAATAAAGACCCCTCCAGCAGCTCAAAGTTTTTCAGATAAATCATTTAATTGTACCCTTGACTAGAAAACCAACCACAGGCAGCTCAGCCTGCTTTGGCACCTCCATGAGATGTCAAAGAACCCCAGTACAACCCTTAAGACATCTTCCTTAAAATAATTTGAGTATAAAACACTCTGCCCCTGTAGGCCTGAATGGCTTTGAAAAGTTATTTAGCTTTCTCTTTCTCTGTGGAGAACAGCACTAGTCCATTTGGATTCATTACAGTTACAATAGATTCCAATGAACTTCTGCACCTTAATAATAATGTTCAGTGTGTTCCAAAAAAGATTTTTGGTGGATTAGTCTTTCAAATAAAGGCTGGGTGACAATATGACAATAATACAGTGCAATAATTGCAACAATGTTTTTTTTTATCTAACATGTTTCAGCTTTTAGAAAGACAGATGGAAACCCACTGTGCAACAAACTGGCCAAGATGAGGGAAGAAATAACAGCTTTCTTAATGAACAACATCTTTTAGTATTCCCTAAAGGACTCTTGGATCTTTAAACCACACACACTCATTTACATTGTGGGGATCTGCTTTTTGTCCCAAAAATTTAGTCATTCATACATACATGCACACACACACTGACCTGCAGCTTCCAGAGGAAGTCGAGCCTGGCTGTGGACTCTACCTGCTGGGCGTGAAGGTAGAGGGCGAGAACGAAGACAGTGATGACCACCGGGGTCATGATCTTCAGAGGAACCTTGGAGTCCACCACACAGCTAGAGTTTCAACACACACACACACACACACACACACACACACACACACACACACACACACACACACACACACACACACACACACACACACACACACACACACACACACACACACACACACACACACACACACACACACACACACACACACACACAATACAAGGTTATTATCAGATGTGTTATGCTAAGTAATGAACTTCCAACTCATCAAACATACAGGTGTTAAGTTATTATCCTGTATGGGTGTAAAGATGTACTTTGCAGGAACACTGTGGCACAATAACAAGCTGCCCTTTAAATCTTGGCTCATTAGCGTTAGCATCTGTTGCCAGCGGGTCATTATAGTTACATTTCTGCCAGCACAGTGATAATGATGCTGTTAGCTTAAACAGATGACAGAGGTGATTCTTTGGGTCTCTGTGGTAATAGAAGTTGCCATCAGTCTCACCTTGTTCCATTAATGTGCTCGCTGTGAGGGGGAGGAACAGAGAAGAACCAATCAGTGGTTAGAACATCTGTACACACCAAAGATTTAAACACTACAAGCGTAACAACACACACACACACCACGCAGCAGTAATGACTCACATAATGTTGACAGCGTTGGCCATCACCAGCAAGTCCTGGTTGTCGAAGAGGCTCACTTTGGGCACCTCCATGACAAGGAGGTAGATCAGCTCGATAAAGAGCATGAGGAAGAGTTTACCGATGCTGCTGATCTGCAAGAAGACGGAGCAGGCCAGCAGGCTCAGCAGCACACAGGACGAGAAGTACTGAGGGAGAGAGATGGAGAGAGGGGAAGGTACATTTTCTTTTATGTTTGGTAGTCAAGCTTTATATTCTGTAATACACGGTTCTGATTGAATGAGTCACATCCAGAGGTATTATAAAACACTCCATAAACCCACAATTCTAAGCAATTAGTTAATTCAAACATTAATGTGCAAGCCAAATGTTAACACTTCTACCTGCAATTATTACCCTCACTTAGCATCCATTTGCTCTGCTACTGTTCAAACTCGTCTGAAGCATTGACATCTTAAAATATACAATTACAAAGTGCTTCACTTTTGACAATTTCTTGTCCCTTTTATTGCAATGACGTATTGTGCAAAAAGCAATAAGGTACTTGAGGTGTTACTTTACAGCCACAGTGTTGTTTTTTGTCTGATGTTCAGACAAAAGAAAAATAACCTAATACCTATTAATTAGACTGCAGCATATTTTGGCATGATGAAATAATGTATATGTATGTATATAAATGTTCTTATTCTGTTCTGATGGCATTTTATGCTTCTGTAACAGACTTGCAGCAGCACTAAAGTCTTCTTTGGTTAACAAGGCTGCCCTGAACATTTTTAACAGATATATTTGACCAACACAGTTAGTCACAAACATATAATTGTGATTTCTTGCAGAAATGCTTAAAAATGAATTGGCTTACCTGCTTCAGACAAATACGTTGCTCATCTGAGTTGAACCTTAAAAGCCTCAAGTTTCCACCAACTCCTATAATCTGTTTTGCTTCATTTGCTTCCTCACTCTTACTTGCATATGTTCATTGCTCCCTTTTAAATTAGCTTACCATAGAATAAACTATGTTATTTTGCTTTAAAACAATATATACCTAGTAGGTATTTTGACACACTCACACACGCACACACACACGCACACGCACACGCACACGCACACGCACGGCACACCTGTACCTCAGGTAAGCTGCAGACGAGGCCATCGTCTCCACAGGGGCTCTGTTGTGTGTCCAGGCTGTAGTTGAGGAGATGAGCATGGCAGGCGTTCACGGTGGCCAGACTGATGTTAAGCTCTTCCCAGATGCAGCTCCGCAGGTCGAGGCTGCTGCAGGTGAACTGAACGAGGTCAAAGGTCAGTAAAGACAAGGAGAGTCAGTTGTTTTTTGAGATTTCAAAATGCTCAGTGCTTTAAAAAAATGATTTCATGAGGAGAAAGTTGTTACTCTTTTTTGGTATTCTGTTGAACTTACAATATTGATGAAAGCAGAAACAAAGACGACGATGATGGTGAAGACGCCCACCAGAGTGCTGTTCAGTCTGGACTGGACTATCCTCTTAGAAAGAGTCTGCAGAGGGACTGGGAAGAGCTGGGAGCACGGGAAAAACAGACAGAGCGACAGAGAGAGTGAGTGATGGGCTCATTTTTATCTGAAGCCACTGAATAAATACATCCCTAAATACACACTGCAGTTCTGCATGTCACTTTCTGAGTTACCATCGGTCACAATACCAATATCCAATGAGAAGACATAAAAAATCCTCTCTATACGACCAGTAGATGTACAAATGGAAGAGATTTGTTTGTTTTTACCAAAACAGAACAATGAGTCATCAGTGAAAAACGTCAACAGCAGCTCCACTTTTCCCTGTTAAATGTCCCCCATGGCCTGTCAGCAGGTGATGAGAGAAGGAATAGATGGATTTTAAAGCCTCTGGAGGTTTGGCAGCTGATATCTGACATCGTCGCCCCTCCCCCCTCTCGTCTTATGTGCGCTTAATTTCTATAAATCAGTCGTGTTTAACACATACAAAAAACTAATCTGTGAAAGCCATGTTTACTGCTGTTTCTACAAAAAATTAAGGATTCTGGGTCCAATTTTACAAAGGTCTGACTGCAAACTTCATTTGATGTGTCAAACATTTTTCATAATGTTGTGAAAAAGAGCTGAGCTTGTGGATGGCAGGTGAGACATAAATACTACAAATGAATTATGTTAGATACAACGTAAAAGAAATGTAATTATTCACAATTATTTACTGACTGATTAATAGATTGACTAGCTGACTGATTGATTTTTAATCTCATGTGGACAAAACACAGTACCCAGTAACAACACACTGGCTGATAAGACACTAATTAGGTGAAGTAGTGAAACAAAAGAACATTAATTACTGCGCAAACACCATAAACATCACGTACATCATTTCTTCTCTTCTAAAGTCTACAAACAGAACATAACAAAAACAAAAAAACTATTCCTTAAATCATCCTCTGAACATAACACAATACAACAAAACATAAATAGGACATTATTTTAATGCTGCCCCAATCCCATCACGTACAACCTGTTAAGATGTAGCTTCTACTATAGAAGACAATCTTGTTTTCAATGAGTTCTGGATTATCAGGCTGTATGCTGTTTTTTGAAATGTGTAAATAAAAATGTCACCTCACTACACCAGGTTGTCCTTGCTTCCATAAAACATCTTATCACGTTTTAAAATAGGAAACGCATTCTTAAATTTGTCAGGTCATACCACCTTCGATTGAAGTGAATGGGAGACAAGTGTTCTCAGAGCCTCACGCCAATGTGACTGCACCCTTGAAGCAAGAACTGGTGTGAACTGAATAACTCTGTAATGAACAACTTGTCATGAAAACCCCAAATACCAGAAGCATAATCTCAACACAGGCCCACAGTGGACCGATCAGTTGATACTATAGACACACACCAACAGAGAAACAAAAAGCCTACATCCAAAATGAGCTCTGTTCTTTTGAGAGAGAGGGTTATTCGAGGTGTATTTTGAAATCACAAATGGTGACATCTGCACTTTGCATTAAGGAATTTAGTTAAAAACTCTTATCTGAAAGAACTTGCTATGAGGTCAAGAGCAGATTATGTTTATATGATCACTGACATCTGGAATGAAGAGCAAGTACAGCATCAAACCACTGCCTGATAAAAGATGTAGCAGATTGGTCTCTGTGATGTCTGATACTGAAGTTCCATATAAAGAAATAAGAACAAGCCCTTCTCTGTTCTTTGCTGACATGTGCGATAGATATTCTACAAAACTGCATCCTTGTAAAAAAAAAATATATATATCCTATCTTTTATCACTTGAGAAAATATCTGCACAAGGAGTCGAGTTTATTTGGTGATTTCATTCATCACAAGCAGAGAATACTCACCCCAAAACAGCAGTACACAGTTGAGACAAACATGACAGCCGTCAGGATAATGAAACCGGTGACGAAGAAACCGATCATCAGACTGGAGCTGCAGGTGACATATGTCATTATATTCATATGATGATTCTAGCTGCATTTTTATGGTTCACGGTTTGTTTCTCTAATACAAATACATGTCTCTGTCTTCGGTTTCGAAGGTAATACTGTGGGAAGTAGCATCTGCTTCTCTTTATTGTCTTTGACCTTGTGTCAATGTAAATATTATGAAGTATGCATTGTGTGTGTGTGTGTGTGTGTGTGTGTGTGTGTGTGTGTGTGTGACAGGTAATGATAATAGCAAAGCAGACCAAGGTAAACAGAGGAGAGGACGTGTGAATACGGTGAAAATGATTAAGGAAAACAGATAAGACAATGAAAGCGAGGAGGTGATGAGGAGACCAGGAAGAAGAGACTCTAAGAGGTAATGACAGAAATAAAGGAGGAGAGGGGAGTTGAGCTTTGAATCTGGCTGCTGCTCAGCTGCAATTACACAGATTTTAAGTTGATATTCTCTTTTATAAATAAGAACATGCTATTGATACTGTAAGGACTAAAGCAATGTGCAGGATTTGTTAAGCTACAAAGATTAAAGGCATACACTGAACGACAAATTGGCCACAGCTGACATGTTAAAGAGAATCTCATTCAACATAAGCCGTAGCACTTTTCAATTGGACATTGTTCATTGTTCATAAAAGGATGTATAACTACTACTAATATATATTAGCCATACAGCCTATTCATCTCCTCCTCCTTCAGTCTCACCTGCTACACTCACTTTCTATGTAATGAAAAATTGTCCTGTATTTTAAAATATTTCCTGTGCGATATTTAATGTACATTTTACCAATCTGCTACACAAACACCCAGACTCTACCATTTATCATTTAAGATTTAATTGGGATTGTTACAAGTTCTCATTTCCTATCTTTTGAGATAATAGTGGATGCTAGTGCTAGCATAAAGAGGACACATGGATGATTTCAGCATCCTTCTCTGTTGGGCTGGCAGTTGGTAAAATGTCAGTAATGACACAAGTGTCTGTGAGGAGCCAAATTACTGTCACCCCATTTTAAAATCATAGAAATGTGAGTCATAATGGGGGCATATTTCAGTAAGAGGATGAAGAATTTAGTCTGAAGTCTTCTGTGTTGTATTTCAAAGTGTTGACTCACGATGGCACAATGATGATCTGGATGATGCAGATGAAGAGAAAGACGAGGGAGGCGCAGGCCACGTAAGCCCCGAACCTGGAGTCCACCTGTTTGGAGTACTGCAGGAGGGAACAAGAGGAGGAGAATGAAACCGCATTTTAACACTGACAATACAATTTTCTTCCGTTCTGTCCCTCTGAAATCGAACAATAAAAAAGATTTTAAAAAATCAATTAACCCAAAAAGGGCGGGACTCAGAGAAAAAGTCACATTTATAAATGTCTCTGCTACTTCAGTACCACGGACAGCGCCATTGATTTATCAATACACAGCCACCTTAGGCTTCTGACATTCCAGAGCCATGGTCGAGGCCATATATTCTAACTCAACCTCAGTCAGATAAAGGATTAATGAGTCAGGCAGACTCTCTAGACTATCAACTAAACAACCCCTCTGCCCTTGGACTGTCTGTGCTACTAGGGGATAGAGAGGGGGATGGCAGGTTAACAATGTGGCATGCATTTTGGTAATTTTGCTAACAAGTGGGACGACAATCCCCCCTTATATCGCCTACTGCATGTACAGTAGTGGTGCTGTACTCATACTTGTAACTTGCACTCAAGTCAGACATAATTCACAAAAATGAGGTCTTTACACTTGACTTGACATGGACTTGATTGCTGTGAGACTTGACATTTGGCTTTTCTTGTAATGTTTTGGACTGTATTCCTAAACTAATATGGCTTTGTACTTGAAAAAACAAGTATGCTTTCTCTTTATTCTCAAAAAATCAGTGGTCCTAATGCTGTGTATGACTCCTTCCAGATCAATCTTGACTTGAGAGTAGAAAGCAAAACCTTCAAAGTCAAGTTTTGAGCTGGTAAAATCCCAGAACAATAAAAAAAATTTAATAAGACAAGACAACAGCTTGAGTTTTTGATTATTATGCATGTGAGTATAAAGGCCTCGGTCTCAGTAATATAAAAAAAAAACATTTAAAATGTTCAAATGCTGTCATTTTATTGGTCAGCATTCAGACCTGATATTGATATCTGAGAGTTACAAAACATACAATACAAATATATTAGCTGAAATTTGTTTTGTGGTGAGGAACAAACTATGTGACAGTGACACTGGTTATTCATTTTTCAAAATGATCCATACCTTTGGTATTCCTGTACTGCAATTTCTTTTTAGTAACTGGGCGAAATATATGCAGCAGATACTGATATATGATATTGTCCAGTAAAAAACATATTTCTATATATTGAGTTTTAGATACAAAAAAATTAAAAGATTAAGAGTTGGTTGAGAAAATTCTCCTAAGCCGTAGGCTAAAAGCCCTCTAGAAACCCACTGAATTATCTAAATAAATAAAATAACACTGTTACCGAAGTTAAAACAAGGTTGTTTTTCTCATTCTCATTCTCAAGTCATACTTTGACGCATTATAGACTTGCTAATGTGCTTGCCCCATAAGTCTTAAAAACAGCTTTGCATATTGTTCCTGGAATGAAGCGAAGCTAAGACAGCTGCTGGCATCTGTGTATTATAATTGTTGCCTTCTCTGGGCTCAAACTACCTATCTATAGGATGAAGATGCTGCATATGAGTCCAGGTACTGAAGGATGAGATGATTTCATCCACAGCAAGTCCTTCTGATCTGCTCTAAGTCTTCACTTCCTTTCCATTAGAGGAAAAAAATGATTGAAACTTCTGTCCTGTTTCCCAGAACTCTTTTGCAACTACCTGAGTTCTAACCTTTCTTCTCAGCCTGTCCTTCACTGTCTGAAGCAGTTCACTTCCTTTTCCCTTAAGTAGCCGTCTTCCCCCTTTAAACCCCAGTTCTTCCCTTTCTCTGTTAGACTTTGCTTTGACTGACTTTCTCAAGGGACAGAAAAGAGCAAGCAGGAGAAAAGCTTTTTGCACAGGGAAGATTGCTTGTCACGGCCAATTATTTGCTGCTATATTGGCAGTGTGTGTCACTATTTTTGTGTAGACGTCCTTACCTTTTTCTCCAGGTCATGCTCTCTGAAGGTGAGCAGGAACTTCTTGACATGTTCGGAGCGCAGGCGGTCGATGCTGCGTGCGTCGATGGCGCGGCCCAAGAACTCATCCACCTCGTCCTCTGGGTTTAGGTTCTCTTGTGCATTTCTGAAAATGAAATTCCTGAATGACACAAGATGAGACCAGATGACATTTAAATCTCAGGAATCAGATTTCACTGCAGCTAAACATTTTCTACTCAGGGTTTTTTTACAAGGTAGGAACAACTGCAAATCACCCTAACAACCGACGCTGAGGTGCAGTAACATTTAGCTAATCATAGGTAAAGTGAAAAGGAGCAATTGACCTAAAAACACCACCACTCCCCTCAGTCCCAAAAGGCTGTGATGAGACGGTTTATTGAGTACTAATCACAGAATGTCCAAAGTGTCACTTACATTGATGGAAATTCTCTGGCCTTGTTGACAAGCACTAATCAGCAGATGGAGATGTCGTGCTACAGTGATCACGGTGATTACAGTAGTGTGTGTGATGCTGTTGCCGTTTAATTTCCTCAAAAAAAATTGATATTGTTGATGGGAAGCCCCAGTGAGAAAAGTGGGTGATTGAATGTGCCAGCACATAGAGAAAATGCATGTGATGTACAGTAATGAGAATGAGATTTATGTTGGATGGGTCATGTGTATTGCCAATTGTCACCTCCCTTGGATGTTTGACATTAATTGTGTAGAATAATAAATGTGCAGAGTTTGACACGAGAATGCTGTTTCCACATTCATCTACTGAAACAGGAAAGTTTCTTTGTGCTTAGCCAATCACGAGCAAACATGCAATTACACGAGTGTAATGTGGAAACTTGAAGCCTCAGAGAATGGACTTCAGTGAAGTAGGAGAGGAGGGGAGCTGCAGATTCAGGTGATCATTTTTTGTAGGTTTACTATGGCCTCTTACACATTGTTTTGTATAATAAGTTAAGGCTTCAGTCTACACCTTTTCAGTCAACATAAACTTGCTTTGTCACTACTTAAAAAATAATGACATATTTTTGTTGTATTGTGTTGTGTTGTTTGCATTATTTATTCTTTATATGTGTATTAGAGTTGTATAAAATGTTGTATAAAATGAAAACGACTAAACTAACATAACATTGTTTTCACATCGTTATTTGATACATTGTGTACAGCTGCTTTAACAATATTTGCATATTCATAGATTCTGGATTTTTCACAGAGGGAGAGGTAATTTTAAGAATTCTAGTTCTGAACCAGGTAATTTAACTTTTTTGTAAAAAGAAAAACAAAAAAAAACATAACAGACACAATTATTATTTAAAGCAGAGTACTTTTATATGTCTCAAAACATGCATGGAAGGGGTCTTTAAAAGTGTTGTCATGTTGGTTCAGATAAGATGCACTTTTTTGGGGGGGATTTGTCTTGGACTCTGTCGTGCTACAGCTACTGTTAAATGTAGAAAAAAAGCAAAGTTTTCTACTTTTTCAGCCGGCAGGAAATGAGAGAGTTAGAGATGCAACAAAACTCCCTGGTCAGGCTCGAACCAGTAACATTTGCAATTCACAGTTGGCGTCTTAACAACTAAACTATTGAATAGGGGCACCCCTAAATAAAGTCTAAATCCTTGGCAATTAAGGCCTTAATGTAGTGGCAAAGAAGATTTCTTTAGCCATTAAAGGAGCTTTTTTTCCACTCATGAATTATCTGCCTTAAGTCATGGTTAACATTCAGGGTATGATACTGGCCAGAGATGATTTCTTGAGTCTAATCACTCATAAAATCCTAATAAATGGACTAGATTTGTAACTGCTGACTGCACCAGACCAAGCAGCTTACAGACAGATTTCCAAACTATGCTGTGATATTGTATTGAGTGTTGCTTTCTAGCAGAGCATGATAAAAACATGCATGATAAAAATACACTTCCGCTCAAATCCAAAAAGCTGTCAGTCTGCATAAGAAGCACGATCTGTGCTGTAGCTCGGAGCAGAGGCTGTCAGCGTGGACGCTCCAGCTCAGTGTCATGTCAGAACAAACTCAGATACAGAACCGTTTGGGAGGACAACTTCTTTATAAATAACTGCAGTTCTTTGAACACTGACAGCCTTTGGGCTAAACTTCTCCTTCTGTCTTTATATTTGGGATGAGACAGCTATTGCATCATATTATACACTTTCTAAAGAGGAAGTTAATCTCTGAAAGAACTTTATCACAATAACAAACACTGCTAGACAGGTGGGTTATATCAGGTTGAATGCATATTAGCAGCAGTTAGCAGCTAAAAAGTATGAGTATATGGGTACATTTTCTGTTTCAGAACTAAGAACACTACAATAGAATAAAGCTCATTTGGGTCTAAAAAAGAAAACAAACATTCTGTGGGTCCACAAAATCTTGCATTATTTGTCTATGGAGCAGCTCCAGACTTTATACCTGATTACATAACAAGTTTGAGACTTACTTCTCTGGGTTCTGGCTTTGAAAGTGAGAAGCTCATGTTCACAAACATTGATTGAACTTCCCTAAGCCATGGAAATATATAATGAATATTTGAATTCTAAATTTAAGTGGTGGTCCCCTTTAAAGCATTCCAAAGAGTCTAAATTACTTAGTGCTCAAATGTTCAGTTACAACGCTCACAAAAGCTGCAAAATTACTTAATTTGTCAACACTAATAGTGTCAGAAATCATGACAACAAAGCAGCATTAACAAAGTGATCTTAAATTTAAACTAACTAATGAATACTGCTAAGTGAACCTCAAATGAAATACTGTATATTTATTAGTATTTCCAACAACAAAAAATGTAAAAGCCCCAAAAACCTTGGTTTCTAATCATATTTCTCCCAAACAGGATCCTTATGTATTTTTATTAAGATTAAACCACAATATCTAAAACTGTTCTAAATTTGAAAATTGTGTGTCTATATAGGCCCACATCTCACTTAGTAACAAGCTTATTGATAAAATATGTTTTCAGGAGCTTTGTCCCAAAAGAGTCCCTTTTCATCAAGTGTTTAGGATATTAGAGATACGTCTCTAAAGGCATTCCTACTCACTACTGCACGTTCTGCCAACCTGAACAAACTGGAACTTTCCTGCACATGGTCTGGGAGTGTGAACAGGTGCATGAGTTTTGGAATAAAACAACATCAATAATATCTGATGTGATAGGATGTTGAATTCCTACTGACCTGATTGTTTTGTTACTTAATGAGGACTCTAAATTACACCTGCTTGGGAAACAGAAGAAGGTTTGGCTAGCCGGCTCAACCGCAACCAAGAAAATGATAGCTCAGCACTGGCCCGCCCGACTCGCTTTGTATACAACAGTGGTTGGTGTATTTTCTATACAGAGTTATGCTTGAGCTCTCTACAGCAAGGATTAACAAAGCCAAATCATCGACTGTAGATCTGTGGAGAAACACGGCAGCACAAGTATCATCCTGGTGACCTCAGCGTCGCAGGAATTAGAGGAGAGGGACTGGGGCGAGGTGTGAGCTCTGTTTCTGTTTTTACTTGTTTGTTTGTTTTTGTTTTCCTCAAGACTGCAGAGGGTGGGGGGTGGGAGAGGGTTTTTGAAATTGTTCAATTGTGTTTGTATGTTCAAAAATATAAAAAATAATAAAAGAAATTATATAGAAATAAATAAAAACGTGTATATCAAGTGAGCCCCAACTTCTGAAAGGGCTTAACCATCTCTGCTGCACTTTTATCAGGAAAGAAAGACATTTTCTTTTAGTGTGTGTATCAAAATGTCTGCAAGACTTTTAAAGCAAGAACACTGCAGGTGCTTTTTGTAGAGTACAGGCATTATAGCATTCCATAGTAACCAGGAGCATAACAATTTAATGTTTCCATCTGGGCTTTATTTATGCTTGTAAGCAAATTGGGTGTTTACATAGGCCATGAATAACATTAAGTCTGTCATAACATTTCGTGACCACTGAGTGTATGCGAGTTTACAAAGTAAGCTCACAACAAAAGAAAACAGAGGTATCATCAAACCCTGTGGCTCATACACATTAAATAATCCTAATGTAATCTGATCTAATATGGATCTCCTGATTAAAGTTAGAGACAGCCATATATGTCCTGTGACTCAAACAGTGTTAGTTCCTTTCAGGGCTCAAGTTTGTTACTGATTTCAAAGTAGCCCATTGATTCTTTTTTCTCAGTTCTTTTTTTTAAGATGCTGACCGTAAGTCCAGATTCATTCAGACAAAAAGAGAAAACACTGAGCAGGATGAGAGGGAAGACACAATGTTGTTGAGATACAGTCACTACTCACTTGTCTTTTGGATCTTCAAAGCCCTGCAAGACAGAAAAGAGAACAGAAAAGAGCAAAACATTAAAATGAATTAAGTGGAGATGAAAACAGTCTGACAGCAACTGGGAACTTTATTTTTGAACTGTTTTTAACCAGATTTGACCCAGTTTTTTTTGTTTGCTTTACCCTGAATTAACGATAACAAAACTGGCAAATGTGCAAGAAATCTTGACAGAAATCTTGATTGACAAAATATATAAAAAAAAAATATGAAAATCGAGTAAGTCAATTATAAAACAAAAATGCCAAACATTTCTTCCCAGTTTCTCAAATATGAGGGTTAACTGGTTTTCTGTTTTATATATTTGTAAATTAAATATCTTTGGGTCTTTGACTACTGTAAGGACAAAACAAATGATTCAAAGATTACTTTAGGCTCTGGAAATTTTTCAACAATAACGATTATTAGTAATAATCATTACCAGACAGATTAATCGATATGAAAAGATAACCGTTTGCCACAGCCAGTCTTGAATTGCCAGACCTAGCTCCACAGCGCTAGCCGCAGCCAAACTGTTAAAAACATTAGAAATTCTATTACTTCTGTGATGGCCACACAGTTTTAAGCTTGTAGATGAATTGTATAGCTACAGTATATACATTTGTTTTATTTGAATAACACATTAATATATGATTATACAACAAGATTTAGTTTTCTTCTATTAAACAAGTGCTACAATTTGTAGCAAAAAAAATATGTCTAGGTGTATAATCTTAGCTAAATATATATTTTTTTTCAATTAAAAACTGAGTTGAGGAGCTTCAGGCCACCAATCATACCTCTGATTGCACATCAGCTTGTTCAATTCAATAATAATTGTTAAATGCAATGCTGGCACTATAATTTTGAAAATAACTGTTCTTGAAAGTCTGATGACTTAATTAACTAGTCTGAGAAAATGAAATAAAACAGGGAGGTATGGAGGGAAAGGTTCCCTGTGGCTGGAAGCAAGTGAGTAGAAAAAACAATCAAGCAGGTGTCTGCTAAAACTGAAAGATATTTGCCTCAAACTGGGCTGAAGATTGGCACCGCTCTATTCTTATCTCACCCATTGTCAGCTCTGCACAGCAGGAAACAAAGACTGTGAAGTTTTCTCGTTCTCGAGATCAGATAAAGGGATAAAACAAGTGAAATAGGAAGGAGTTGGAAAATAGAGGTTACAGTGTTGAGCAGAGAAAAATTATGAGTTTCTTGCTAGTTTTCACCTTTTCTTTTCCCAAAATTGAGTAAGAGTGAAAAGCATCAAAGTTCATAGTCGGACAGAAAGGAAACAACAAACTTAGTTGAGTATTTCTGCACAGACATTAGTGCTTAAGTCCATTTAGCACATTATTCTCAGTGTAGGTTTTTATAATCTTTTGGCATTTTTCTGATTTATTAATATGTAATCCAATGATTACAATTTAATAATCATCAATTGCTGTCATTCAGTGTCTGCATTCAAACATTGGTAACACATAAATTCTCATACATCCTACTCTGGGACTTTCCATCAACAGAAGTTACCTTCATACAGAGGCTCTGGGGGTTCCTGACCCCTTGCACCCCGGGGCCAGTTCCAAGTAGGCCCATTCAGTAATCCATCCATGTCCACATCGAAATGTTTTACCATGAACTGAGCTAATGCGTTTCTCTAGCTCCCTCTTCTGGATAAAACACATCAACATCAATGCTGAGGGAGCACAGCTGGCTCTACATGCAAAGACTGTAACTAGGGCTACCACTAGCAATTATTTGGATTATTGATTAATCTGTGGATAACTTGTTTTGAATCAATAAATGTTTCTATAAACATTTCAGAAAAACGTGAAAAACATCACTATTTTTCAGAATACAAGGATGACGTCTTCAAATGTCTTGTTTTGTCTGACCAACAGTCCAAAACCCAAAGATATTCAGGTACTATCATGTATGACACAGAAAGGCATGCACTTATCACAACTGAGAAGCTGGAACCATCAAATATTTGGCTTTTTTGCTTTAAAAATGGCTTGTTTCACTCTTTCCTTTCATCTTTTCAACAGTTGAATAAACAGAAGTAAAGGAACGTGCGTGTGTAAACTCGTGGATGCCACATAAATCATTCAAAGTGCACTGCTCAGTATCTGTGTCTGGATAGATAGATAGAACAATAGAGAATATCCATCCATGACACCCCTCCCTACCTCCCATTTCTACACAAATTCTCTCTCACTACTGTGTGTCTTTGACTCTTCACTCGCTACAACACGTTTTATCTTCAGAGCTTGCCGGGTGATTAGCAGAACAGACATAGAGAGGGAGAGAGTGATAGGCAGGAGGAGAATCAAGGCTGAGGAAGAACAAAGACTGAACTGTGGTAAATAAAGTTAATGTCAGAAGCGTTAATGTTTCTGCAGACTTTGAAAGGCTGTATAAGGCTCTGTAAGTCAGAGCGTAAAGAACACACAGACACTTTGGTGACAATCTTGTCTGATATAAGGCAAACGAAGAAAAAAAACCCATAGCCGCTGACATGATGTTGGGACCATTAATTTTATGTACTCATCATGGACGACAGGAGATAAGCCTGTTTTGTTTTTTTAAAGCTGAGCAGTCTCAGCTGTAGTGTTCCTGCTTTTACTGTCAAAAAGATCAAGTGTAAATCATATTGGAATCTTTGATTTTGTGTTAGTGTGGTTGGAGTTTCAGTAGGTTGCGCTTTTTTCTTTGTTTGCTCAGTCATTGGCTGTTGCTAATGATGAAAAGAGCAATGGGGCTGCTACCAGAGCCTCTGCCTGTGGTCACATACAAATATACAAACTAATAATCATGAAAAAAAAAAAATTGGTGTGGAAATCCACGCACACTGAGAGTGCACTGAGTTAAAAATAAACTCTAGGTGGAAACTGTGAGGCAAGAGAAGCAGAATATGCACCTGACCTCTGGAATAAAAGCAGGGAATGACACGAAAGTAAAACAAGTTTTTAAGTAATGATGCAGTATTTAAATGTTATACAGCGAGTGAAAATGTTATAATATTGAGTATGCATGTCACAGCAGTGTTCATGTTGTTGTATTGTGTATCTTAGATCAATTGAGCACAAGTTAAAGTTAAGATGACTCCCCTGGGCTGTACTTTATCCTCCTATGCTTCCCATAATGCAATTCCCTCTCCACATCTTTCATACTCCATGGTCTCAGATTGCAACACAGGCTTTGTTTACTTTAAATTTTTAGTTGTTTTCACAAAATGAAGTCCCCCCCCATGATTATTTCCCCTTTAACGTGTGCTTTAATTTAGTTCATTTTAAAACTTTCAAATCTTGCACATATTTTAATTTCAATCATTTCTGTAAACTGCTGTAAACGGGACTTTTGCAATGAAAAAATAAAACGTACACATTCTGTCCCATAATAGATTCATTGAGAGAGGTGGGTGGACAGATGATCTGAGAATAAACAAAACACAATCCTCTGTTCCAAACTGCATAGGAAAAACGGTCTGTTAGTTTTTTAAAGACAATACCAGACAATAACCTGTTAATATGCACTTTCTAAATTTCGGTTGACCTTGTGTGTTTTTTATATTTTCTTCACTCTTTTATGTCTTGTGTTTGTTTTTGGACAGATCTACCCAGACAAGGTACACTTACTGTCAAGACAAAGCCGGATTCAGCTGACTCACTCCCTAATTGGTTATTTTAGAGGATGTCTGCTTGACGCATCATCATTACTCGACCAACAACAACGGGACGACGAGTGAGAGGAAACGTCGTTATTATTACTGGACCGTGTGTGTTTATGAGTGGATGTGCCCCTGCTTGACTGTGTGTGTGTGTGTGTGTGTGTGTGTGTGTGTGTGTGTGTGTGTGTGTGTGTGTGTGCATCCATTCACAGTGATTCTCTGTTTGCAGGGTCGGCTCAGCTGAGAGAGAGAGAGAGAGAGAGAGAGAGAGAGAGAGAGAGAGAGAGCTACAGCACATAAATAAAAATGAATCTCAGTATGGATCACTCTGCTGCTGCTACATTTCAAGCTTTTCATCCCAGGAGAGGGTAAAGTATAAAGGATGGGGGTCTTTTTCCCCCTCCCTGCTCCACTGACAGCAGTGGACCAACAAGATGTGGTTATCGCTTCATCCCGGTCGCCTACATGTTGCTGTTGTCTCTCCGAGTGTGCCATGTGTTGGCTTCATCACCAAATGAGGGCTGAGATAAGATATTATTGGCAGGGGAGTCACCTGGCTGTGGCACTCTAATAATACCAACAAGCATAATAGCAGCTCTACAAAGCAGAGGGTCATGACACTCTGAAATGACCACTTTTTAAAATCTTCCTTACCATCCTCTTCATTTCCTTGGAGACCTGGTTGCCACCCATATGGTTGTAGAACGGTCGGTCAGTCCAATGGCCACTGTTGTGGGTGACAGAATTTGTCCTCTGTCGGTTCATTTTGGCTATCATTGCCTTTTCCTCTTTCTGTAAGAAATGAAGATACAGAATTAGAATATATTCATTACATACTGAGGAACTCACAAAAACTAAACAAAATATAAAGTTCATTGACAGACACAAAATCCCTTTCTGGTGTTTGGTTTGACAGCAACTGGTCACAAGACAATGTTGCCTCTACTGGACTATGATTTTATTTAAATGTAGTAGATTTTCTCAAGTACTGTACTTTTGAGGTACTTCTATTGTATGTTGGGCCATTTTGTACTTCTAGTTCACAACATTCAGGAAGAATTGTTACTTAATATTTCTGTACTTTTACTTACTTGTATTTTTTTTTCAAAGCAGGAATTATGGAGTATTTTGATAATGGGGTATTTCTACTTTTACGTTAGTGATAGCGAGGTGGTAAGACTTTTACAAAAATCATCCTGCCACTGAAGACAACGTTAATCATTTATTTACTCATCATACTGTGAGAAGCAGTAAATAAAAACTTCCACCAACAGTACAGTATTTTTATGCTCAGGAAAAAAGAATTCCATTTCTGCTGTGTTAAAAGATGTTTTCCGGAGGTACTATCTGTAACTATTTTATTTCGTACAGATCTGATATTAGAACCGCATTCTGGTTCTAGGTTGTTGTTGTTTTTTTTTTTCAAAAATTGAAAAAAGAAACCATAACAATTAGACTATACAATCTTCCTTCTGTCTCAGAGCATGAGCAGCAAAAGTGAGAGAAGATATCACTTCACATGACATGCTATCTATAGCCACAGCTTGTGATACTGCTAGAGGACAAAGACAGCTGATAAAAGCAGTTCTGTCATAAACAAACTGGAGCTCATGCAGCCAAGCAGAGATGAATTCATTCCTCTCCGAATAACAGTTCACAGAATCCCAGTTTATAAACAGTGATATGTGCAATATGGACTGGCTGCTTTTATTTTAAAAGATAGCTCCATCAGGAGCAGCACTTGAACACCCACAGCTTCTGTTTATGCTTTGAATCAGAAGCTGAAAGTCATCCAAAACTATTAAATGGTGTAACTCCAGAAGGCTTGCTATTACTAATATTTAAATTCAATTCAATTTTATTTATAGTATCAAATCATAACAAGAGTTATCTCGAGACACTTTACAGATAGAGTACGTCTAGACCACACTCTATAATTTACAAAGCCCCAACAATTCCAACAATTACAGTAATTCCCTCAAGAGCAAGCAGTGCGAAAACAATGGTATTTTTACTGATGTTTTTTAAATTATTGTTGTTTTTCCTAGAGATTTTCCTAAAGCTGCATTAATTAATTTTCTTAGATTATGAATGAAATAAATGAATGCACACTAACTGCCCAGCACAGACAAAGTTGGCATCTAGCTGGTGAAGAAAGTAAAATTAGCAGCTAAAAAGAAACTGATATTTTACTCAGGAGTTGATGGACTGTAGCCTCGTGAGACCGTCCTGATCTCGCGAGCTCCAGTTTTCCACTCGCAGATCAGTCTGGCATCTTGAGGCAGAGAAAATTTGGAGCCGTTAGCCAAACGACCGGGCCAATCAGCGTTGGTTTTGAGGTGGGTTAGGTGGTGATAGACCGATGGTTTATCCAATCAGCTAACCAGTATTATCAGCCAGCAGTAGCCCTAATTCTGTTAGCTGCTCGCTAATGCTTTTTTTTCTCTTGGATCCTTCTTTTGGAATATGGTCCGGGAACCTGAAATCGTGCCTTTTATTCCTAAATTCTCGTTACACAAATGGCAAATATCCTTTACCGACATGTTGCTTGCATGCTGAGCTTACGAGCTATGCTTTGCCTGCAGCAGCAGGGGCGGGCTTGTGGTTGTATTTTCATACGCTTCGTGGATCTGATTGGTTGATTTGGCCCGTCTATCACTAACATAGGTGATAGACAGATGGTTCATCCTATCAAATAACCAGTAGTCCGCCCCTTCCCAAAAGTTCTCCAACGGAAAGTTCCCAGATGGATATGCCGAGCAAATGCGAAGCAATCCATCTGGCGGAGTCAGGTTAGATGGACTGTGAATATTGGACTTATATTTATCAAGTGAAACATGACTCCAATCGTATAAAAATATGTATCTGTTGTAATGTTTGCGAACACAGCAGCAGCTTTACAAGGTGATAATATGTCATGGCTGTGTGTCTATCAGCTTGTTGTGGAGTTCTATTGCCCCCTAGTGGCTAAACAGCCCTAAATATGGTGTATCTTTAAGTGTGCACTTTATGTGTACTTTTATGTGTGGCCAATGCAATTTCAGACATTAATGAGGAACGTACCCTTTTCTGACTGCAGCCCACAATGAGGTAGGTTTCTATGTTGTGCTTCTTCAAGTAGGCGTTTCGTTCTCCCCCTGCTCCGTCCTCCACATCGTAGTCCCCGTTCAGATAATTCAGAGTGGCCTTAGTGATATGGATACGCCTGAAAAGGAAAATAACACACATAAACACCCATATAAATGTTCATTATTCGGATACTGTATATGGCTGTACATACAGTTTCAGTAAAACGGACTGGTTTGTAGTTACTTTGAATTTTACTATAACTACTGCAGAGAGACCTACCCAGCTTGGCCCCCAGCCTCCATCTGATTGGCTAGTGTGACGTCATTGGACCAGACGTCAAACTGCCACTTCCTGAGTCCCAGCACCCCACAGTGCACTCTGCCGCTGTGGATTCCCACTCGCATGTTCACGTTCACCCCAGTCACCTCACGTACCAGCCTGCAGAAAACATTAGAAAGTATGGTGAAGTGACAAAAATAATAATTTGCCGAATGATTGTTTCTAATTTTTTTGATGTAGATCATGAAGTGAATGTTTTGGATGTGTCTTGCTGTCTTACTGTGTAAAGTAAAAGACATGTATTGATGATGACTGAGAACGTGGCACCAGACTTAAAAATAAACAGAGGCAGCCGTGGGGTCTTGCAAGACTGATTGCAGCTTTTAATGATCAAAAAACACATTCCCCATGCAGTCGTTATGATTAGATTACAGCTAAATATGCAGATAATGCTGCGAACTGGACTAATATCAGAGCTTTGACCTGGTGGTTTGACCGAAAACCCACTCTAAATTAATCTCTGTTTTGGAAAACAACTTCTGGGTGCTGGGACACTGTCTTGCTTCCTCCAGATGGGGGAAGTTATTATTAATAATAATAACTTGATTAATTTACTACTTTTGAAGGACAAGTTCAACATTTTAGAAATGTTTTGAACAGAACCAGGCTAGCGGTTTCTCCCGGATTCCAGTCTCTGTGCTAAGCTATGTTATCTGGCTATAGCTTCATATTTACTGTACAGACATGAAAGTGGTATCATTCTTCTCATCTAACTCTTTGGAATAAAAGGAATTAGTGTGTTTTTTTTCTCCAAAATATCTAACTTCTCCTTTAAGCACTAGTGCAGTGCATGGTTGGATAAGGTCCCATACAGATCCTTACTGCTCTGAGCAGCATAGACCGGTACAGAAAATGTACAGATGGATGGATGAATAAATAGAGAGGATGATGCTAACAGAGCAGAGGGAGGCAGATCAGCTGCGATGGCTTAGAAACCTAAATCAAAAACATTGCAGGAGCAGGCAGGGGATCTTTGTGTAGGGTTTTTGGATGTATAACAGAAAAGTATTCCTGTATACAAAGTGATATTAGTTATTACCGCTCCCACGGCTGATAAATAATTCCCATGAAATATGACTAAAACTGTAGTTATCCGTCGAGCAGTTTTCCCAGCCAATGAAACTGAAGCAGACTGTAGACAAGAGCTTCTATTACCATTTTACATGCGTTAACCAGCCATGCCCTGTTAACTCCGGGGGCTACTTACGAGATGGCCTCTATCATGTCCATCCCCATCTCCACACAGCAGTGGGCGTGGTCGGCCCTCGCCTCTGGCAACCCAGATACGCAGTAGTAGCAGTCTCCCAGGATCTTGATCCTCAGACAGTGGTTCTCCTGTCAGGAAAGAACAACTTACTGGATAAGTACACCAGCTCATAAACTCAAGAAGAGTTTACTCTGGTGGGTTACATGATGACTTCACTTGTACATGTCTTCCCTTGGTTAGTAAACTCTACAGCTTGTCCTATTCACACACCTCACACACCAAGTTCATTCATCCTTTAATATTATTGTCGTAGGTGGTAGGACACATGGAACCTGGGATTTTAAAGCAACACTATGTAATTTTTCCCGCTTCGGTCCCCCTACAGGTTGTCTCATTGGAACTACAGCTTGCACTAAACGTTACATAGTGTTGCTTTAAGCATCTGTGTGTGTGTGCGCCTGTGTATTTGTGTCCTGAGGACTATTGTATGTACTGAAATAAATATGCCTTTAACAAACCACAACCACATAACTGTTCAACCTAGTCCAACCTTGAACAAATGTTATTATGGTGATTTAACTGGATCAATGTTACAGCTGCAACAAAGCTTCATGTTAAAGACGTATCTTACAGTCCAACTATGTGGCAAAAATTGTTTTTAGAAACATGGAAAACAAAGCGGAGTGCAGATGTATCTGTAAGTGATAACTTCAACAAATGGTTTCAGTCACGCAGGCCTCCAATAGCGACAATCAAAAGGTGAAGGATTCACGGTGTAAGACAGGCCTGGCATTAATACTAAACATCCAGAACACAAGTCAAACCACTGAAACAAGTGGCTAAAAAAATCTAGTTATGGCAGATTTAAGGAGGGTGGAGGGAGAAATCTTAGCAACAGATTTTTCAAATCCGGGAAAATGAAAGCCAAAACTATCTGCATGTCAAAAGGGCACTAGAGGTTAGTGAGATTATATACGGAATTTAAGGCAACTGATCCTTTAAAGGTCATTCGGCCTCAGAGATGAGTCTGTATTGCGAAGGTGTATTTGTAGCTATGAAACACTGTTACATGGATATGTAAAACAGGATTTGTGTGTGTACGTGTGTATCTGTAGGGCTTTAGAGAACACTGTGTCTCATGACATTGAACCTGAGTATCTCTCTAGCACATGGCTCTGGGAAAATACAAAAAGACCCACTGTGTAAAAAAGCACAGACAGAGCGTGTTTGTTTGTGTGTGTGTGTGTGTGTGTGTGTGTGGATACAAGGTACATCTGGCATGGACATAAAAGCGTCAGTAGCAATGATCCTGGTTTATAATGCCATTATGTCGGTTTCACTCATAAATATTGATTAGCACATCATTTCACCTTTCATAAACAAATGACATACATTGAGCATTAGCTGGACAAACAATGAAGCTTCTGGATAAGAAAAATAAAATGTCAGTATTCATGAATGTGCTGTTTATAAAGCTGTGGTTAAGATTATTAGAAATGTGCTACAAACACATGTCTGGCTGCAGGATATTGATGGCAGATATGAAGTTGATATTTTGGAGCTGCCCTTAAGCTCTGTGCACATGTCTGTATTCATGCTAGCATTGCCTGATATGTATTTTATAACCGTTTTTCTACCCTCACATGCTAAGAGTGATGCTGAGAGTTTTATATGTTTTTTTTTTTAATTTAAAAAGTAAGCACATTGAAAGAGTGACCAAATAAAGTTAAGGCCTGTGTTAGAGTCCACACACTAAGCTGACGTAAAATTAATCTCTAGCTCTCTGTGTTTTGGCCTTCTGTCTCACATGAAAATTTAAAATGATGGCTTAGTGTGAATGTCTTAAATCAGTGGTTCCCAATCTGTTTGGCTTGTGAACTCCAAAAGTAAAGCTATGTGTTCTTGCAACCCCTCATCAGTTGGCATATGTTTACAGGCTGTGACTAGTTCACCCAAAGAATGATTATTTTTTCCCAGATTGTTATCTTTAATACATTATAGAGGCCAGAAGAGAGTCAAATTATACAATATTTCATAGGGGAAAAACAATAAGGAAAGACTGAAAGAAAGCCTGAAAAAATAAACCTAATTTTGCATATCAGAAATGAATATTACTTTTTAATGTAATACTCTGTTGTGTTTGTTTGATATATCAGCACCTCCTCTGTCAACATGAATACAAATATTATGCCGATTATATTCCTGAAAGACAACAACTATGTCATGGATTATTTAGCACTATATTATCAGCTTGTCCTCCTCGAGTCCTCCTTAGGTTCAAGAGTGTGTCCCCCACTTCTCAAGCTTTTAGATGGAATGTACCCTAGTCCTTGAATGACTTTTGGGCAGCCTGTACTCCTAACTATTCCTCTGCCAGCTGTGTGGCATTTATGTGAGCCTTGAACCAGGCACATAATGTGCTGGACAGTTTTCAACATTACACTATGATGACAATAACATCACCAGTGGTCTAAACTGGTATACTGATAAGGTGGTACAACAGCTCTGCACAGCAATCACCTGTAAGAGCCACGTACGGTCTAGATGCATCTCTGTGCAAAATTTTCTGCTTGCTATCTTATCTTACATTTGCATTGGATGAATTGCGATTATTCTCTAAACAAAAAAGAAACAAACATAATTTTTCTTAGAATATGAAATTGCATTCTTACCGCTGCCAGCTTGTCAAAGCGGGCGAAGAGTTCATTAAGAGTCATCACCAACTCCTGCGCTGTGCACTGGGATGCCAGGCTGGTGAAACCCTTGATGTCTGCAAATAAGATGCTGCAGAAACACAAAGACAAGAGAAACAGAAATTAACATTCTTTATTCTCCCAGTTTGGAAGGCCCAATTCCCTCTGCACCGCAGTCTTCGTCTCTGCTAACTGTACTGTTCGTCTGGTGAGGCTGCAGACAGACATGTGCTACCTTTCAAGCAAGCTTACGTACTGTACAGCCCAGAGCAGCATAATTCTAGCCTTATTCCACCTATTTGGTTGCTGAAAAAACTCTGCAGCTGTATGCTTGACCTCTGGTGACTAGTTCTACCCCGCCTCTTGCCAAATGTCAGCTGGGATAGGCTCCCCCACGACCCTGAAAAGGATAAGTAAGTGTTGATCATGGATGAAGATTGGTTCCAAGTCAGGCACATGTCACTGAGCATGCTTCTGTGTTCACACTGTTTTGTTAGTTTGATGAGTTGAGAGTGATAAATTCTAAGCATGCCAATTCACAATGACAGAACTTGTTGAACCCAGTGCAACAGTATGGCTCTTTTATGCGTTTTTAATAGTTTGTAGACTACAATAGAGTTATATGTCACAGCGGAATAGGGTATATTTTAGCCTATATCAGGCTGTGGTTACACAGTACACTTATACTTATACAGTGTACATTGACTTTGAGTTATTCTTTCTTTTTAAAAGTAGGTTTTATTAAATCTAAACTGAATTAACTGAGTGTACCTGCTTTGCTACAGCCCATAAACATCCTCAAAACTCTTATAAAAAAGAAACCATTCTGTCCTTTGAGCTTAATACACCAGACAAGAGTATTGAAATGACTCTGGTCAAGATGTACCCCTGAAGTCAATGATGGAGGTGAACGGTGTGAGATTGTGGTTAAAGCGGCTATGTACAGCCATGTCCTAATGGAACACAATGCCTGTAATCTGATGTTAAAAAGTACTTGATATAGCATTTGTGCTAATGACTAACGTCTTGTCTTGGAAAAATGGCACAAGTGTGTGTGTGTGTGTGTGTGTGTGTGTGTGTGTGTGTGTGTGTGTGCATACGTGCGTGTGTGTGTGACAGAGAAAGACCTAATACATTTGTGAGTAGCTTTGCACTTGTAGGAAATTAGGTTCCCTTCCCTGAGAACACGGTAAACTTATATAGCAAATGACGTTTTGTGATTGAGGCATTTTCATTACCCTCCTAACAATGGCACAACTGCAGGACAGATGATCTCGCCGGGCTAAATAATTCCTCTCCGAAAGAAACAAGGACAAAGAGACCAGGTTGGCAGGTAGAGAAAGCAATATGCTCAGCATTAGTTGTGGGAGGCAGACAGGTTGGCCTCATGCATAAAACCCAGAAGCTCGTCCTGAATGGCTCAAGTTGTTCTGTGAAGCATCATAACCCTCAACCACACAGTCACATCTCGGGCTCGACATTTCTTTTTTCAATAAGCATATTTATTCTGTGGTCACTGATTTTCTCCTGGGGTGAAACATGTGACGAACTTCATAAGTCAGAAGGCAAGACTATGCCTTGTGTCTTTTGCTACTTAATACTGCTCAACACTGTATTCGTTGCACCAACTTCGACAATGACTCACCTAAGGAGCTTGATTCAGCTCCTTAGGGGATCCCCAATGATCAAATTAACTTAAAATAACCTTTGAGGAAAAATCCATCTTCACCTTAAAGGGATAGTTTGGATTTTTTTTAAATGGGGTTGTAAGAGGTACTTATTCACAGTGAGTGTATTACCTACAGTAAATGGCGGTCGGCACATGCCGACCCGGAAGCTAGGCAATGTTCTACTGTGGACGGGGGCAGCAGCGTATTTAACATATTTATATTTATATAACATATTTTAGCCACCTAAAGGACCACCTAAGAAAATCAACAGCTCTTGCCAACAGGGAACTGAAGAATTATCATTGTTTGATGTTGTGAAGCCAGATATTTGAACCTTTTTTTTGACTATATAGAAGTGTCTTTCTGAGTCAAACCCCCAGGAGGACAAGAGAGATCTATAAATAAACAAAGGTTTCAGACCAAACAAGCTCACGCGAATCTCACAGGGTAGGTATCTGCGACACAGCCAAGAACATTTTGCGATTGTAGAGTGTTTATGGGCAGGAGTTGGGAGTGTTTATGTTCATATACACATGGGTGTGTAACACTCTGAGGGTCTGAGGGTTACAGCAGGGGTTTTATTTCTCTCGGCTGGCCACATGTAAAGAGCACCAACATGTTCGAATGAACCTGGGTTTCAAGATGCCTAAATCTTCTTAATTTGGGTCTCAGGCTGAAGAGGATTAAGAGTCCCCGCTCTGGGGTACAGAGACATTTCTGAGAATTATTGATTGCTTTCTGCGAACTGTTGCATGGGAGGTCAAGTGAAAGCAGACACTTGACCAATGTGCCTGAGCTCAGAGAGAGGTCTGTCTCGCTGGGTAGAAGCACAGATTGCCGAAGAGAAAGGAAAGAGAGAAATGGAAGGATGGAGATGCAGGGAAGGATGACATGCTCTAGAGCGACTGAAGAGAAGTGTTGACGCAGTAATTCACTTGCCTTTAACGCATATGTCTACAAAACCTCTTTGCGTCCCAATTAAATTAAACAAAAACTAATTGTAGTGCACCTCAACAAAATGAAAAAGTATCAGTATAATTGTATTAGGATGATAAAGATTTTTGGTCATATATGTCTGGTGAGCTGAATTGGGCGCCAAGTTATTTTAACACATACACGTCTGTGGATGTGTATAGTCTCGCATTGCCAACAATAGCACAAGTAGAAAAGACTAAATCAGGGAACTTGATCAGTTATGACAGTTACACATCTAGCAAAAATTAGCTGCTGGTCCTAAGAGGTAAAACTTGAGTGGACGGAACTTAGGATGGTTTTATTTAATGGCTTAGAAATTCAACGGTTTCTTGTAGGGGAAAGAGTAGTAGTTGTAGTTGCAGAGTAGGGCAGAACTTTAAATTAAGAAACGCATGAGTCAAGAAAAATCCCAGAAAATAAAATGACACTAGAAATCCTCTCACTACTGTGGCAGATTTCAAGATTTAATAAACGTTTTCAATTATTTCGAATGTATATTTTCGCACTGTTAAAGCTAGAATGTAAAGCTATTTATAGTCAAATACATGATGTACAGATTTCCTGACGGATTACCAATCCCTCCCCACACTCCCCACTGACACAGCAAAGCAGAGAGCAAGGCCACTTCTCACAGCCTGATGTAACATCAGAGGCGACAGTGGGTGGTGAGTTACAAAAGCATGAGAGCAAGAGAGGGTGTGACAAAGAGACCTGGGGTCTTTAAGTCCCATTTAATCGTTCCCATAGTGATGAGTCATTAGTTAGTACGCAACATTAAATCCTGGCCATTTTTGCTTTTGTAAGAGACAGTGACTGCAGAGGAAATCCTGAACTGAAAGGCATGGGAGTCTCACAGGGGAAAGATCTAGGACATTCTGATATTTTGATGAAATAAATAAAGCTGAAATGTAAAGGTTACCATGCTTTCAAGTTATTTGATGTGGTGTCCTTTGAACCCACAAGGATTAAAGGCAATAATTTTACCAACACAGACATGAAAGGGTTTAAAATGATAACCACACAGTAAAATGCCTTGGAGATAAATCTATAATTTTCCATTTGGTTTCAGACCAGTTCATATTTTGAGTTAGGGATAAAGAAGAAACACTCACTTGGAGAAGGAAAGCTGAATGCACAGATAACTGACACAGGTGGTCCAGGTAGCTGCATTGCTCACTTGTTAATTAGCTTAATTCCACAAAACTACAGAAATAGGCTGTGGGCTTCACACAGATATCCACAGAAGATATGTGCTACATGTTAAAAGTATGTCAATAAAAATCCCTCAGCCATACAGTAACTGTACTCATGTAGAACCGGATGTAGGCCGAGTTATTGTTATTTATAAAGCCATTAGTGGTGTACTAACACAATACATACAATACATTTAACATAGAATGTTTGTATGGTTATGTCCTGTGATGACATGACAGACATAAAGGCACCGATGTCTGTGGGGTGTGAAATACTATGTTGGGATTTGAATTTGATTCATTTATATTTATGTGATTCAAACTGGTAATTTAACATCTTAACTTATTTAACAATTCTGAGACACTGATTTCTTCTGTTGATTCTGTTCATCTAACACTCATGAAAAGAGACTTTCATTTCCAAAGGGGATTTCTTGTTAACCTTTAACCACTGATCCACCTGCAGGACGCTAGCACTCCGTGGAACTTTTACGGACTGCAAGTTAAAAAGGAACACCCTGTCATGAAAATAATACAGGAATAATGCATACAATATATTCTAGAACATCTCTGCCCAAATTCATCACAATGAACTACCTATCACAAATTGTTAAACACAAATAAATAAATAAATACTTTGAACTGAATCTTTTAAGTCAAAGCTGATATTTTGTGGTGGTATTAAATGTTGTGTGGAAGTGCATTGGAAACAGGATTGAGAACATCCTCTGCCTCTAGAACATCATTGAATATTTCAAAGACCAATAAAGACCAATAAAATAAATAAATAAATAAAAAGGTAATGCAACAATACTCATGCAAATATCTTAGAAAGAGGATCTGCGATGATGGGATCTGGCACACACAGTTATAGTAAGAGCGTTTAAATAAGGTGCAGCAACTAATGTTTCAAAATAAAGCCTCTACAGACATTAAAAATACCTTGACACATCTTAGCTGGAGGTAAAGAGAAACTGAAATGTTAAAACAGAAGACAAATAGAGAGTACAGTATATAGGCAGTCCCTTCTCCTGCTTGCAGAGCCACCACCACAAAATCAGTTCAGGGTCAAATCTCAGCTGAACCATGGCTGTGCTGCGCTGGCATTGCCTGACCCTGTGTTCCCCTCTCGTCTGGCACCTGCACTGCCTTTTATGCTGCCTCCCTGGTTGCTTAACCCCACTGCTCTGCTGGTGGCTTGCTAACCTCAGCAAGGAAACAATGTCACACAGACTCTTCAGTCCTTTTCATCGTTGTCTAGCTCGTTTTCTTTTCTGCATTTCTTTCTTCGTCTCTTACTTCATTACTCCATTCACCCCTATATATTACTCCTATCCACCGCTGTGTTCATTTCCTGCTATTTTCTTTCTATCTACCCCTCTGTCTTTCTTGTCTGGTTATTTTAAAGATTCTTGCATCCCCTCTCATCTGCTAAATCCTGCAGAGCAGAATACATAATTATACAGTATGTATCAGCATCTGGACACCAGAGAATGGATGGAATCCCTTCAAGCTGAATTTGATCTTATCCGTTAAGAAAGTAAAACAATTAATAGGCTAAATATTCCTTTACTTAAACGTTATAGTGGCAAACTCTGTGTGTTTTTGTCACTCCAGGTAGACAAGCAATCTCATCTTTACTTGTGTGTAAAGGCAGCGAATATCAACTGATTTGTGTGTTGTTTGTCTGCTCTATGCATGTTTGTTGTTGTCTGCTCAGCAAGGACAGATTCTCAGGTCAGGCCTGGCTCCAACAGCAGAACAGCATTATGTAAGCCACGTGCATAATTAACTGCATCACACTAAAGCCATGAGCGTCTGCTGCACAGTCTCAGTTCTTGTCCTTACTTCAATTAGAACATGAAGAACAAAGGTAGGGTCAGTTCCTCTAATTTACTTTCTCTTCAGGGTGCTGCTGGCCTACATAACAGCAGCAGCAGACTGTCACAGTGTTCTGTTTGAAAATATTTCCCAAACGCTCACAGGGCGACCCAGCCGGAAGCATCAAAACATCCACCCCAAAGCCCTCTTGCATAATACCTTAGTCAGCACACATTTTGGCCTCATTGCTGAAGCCATGGGACATCATTTTACTCCAGAGGACAAACACATATGGGATGCCTCACTCTGAGGAAGAGGTGGAGCAGAATTGTACCTTTGGGGGTACAAAATTCTGTTACTGGGACACAAGCATGAACAAATACCACCAGGTACCATTTGTTGAAAGTCAAACTACCGTCAATGCTAACCAACTATAGATTCAAAACTACAATTACTGTATGTAACCTCGGTGACAATGATTTACCTCTAAACAACGATACAATTATTTGAGAATAGAGTGCCCACTTTTTGCTCTATACTGAGATCACTTCATGCACTGCACTCCTGCATATCTACTGCAGCAACAAGCTCCAGACCCCAAGCGACTCCTTTTCCACCTCTCTACCTCCCTTTATTTCTCCTCTTACTCTTTAGTTGTAGCAGTGGGAGCTGTCACATCCCTTCCTGTTGTTACTCGGCCTCTCAGCAGAGCCCCCAATTACCAAAAGCCACTGCCTGCTCCGGACAGGCCTGGTCACACCTAGTTAGCTACCCATTAACCACACACTTATGACCACAGGCAGAATTCAGCCAAGCTTGGCGGATGCAGCTAATGTGCCGCCTACTCCCTTGTGAGTCACAAGAAACCTACAGCAGGACACTCTACAGTACCACACCAACACTTCACCATCTTTTTTTATCATTTTGTGTCTCTTGGTTTTGTTTGCTCCAGCTGGAAATGCAGATTTCTGTCGGTTTTTCTCTTCTAATTAACTTTTTCATGGATACGTATTGAGTTACTGAAAAGATTACTAAATTTTGACAGCTGCAGTCATGAATACATCCACTGTGAACCTACATGACAACACAACTTGCTGAACGTCCGTATGTGCACGCTCATCCATAAGTGCTCATGTGGCTCAATGCACTTTGGTTTCAGTAATTTCTGTTACATGCCATGGAAATATCCTAAATTTTGAGCCCTGTCAACTCCCCAAAAGCAATCTGCACGCTTAACTGAAATCTTAAACTTAGGCAACAAAAACGGATAATTCCTGATAATGATCACATTAATAGTGATGAAAAGACCTTTGTATACAAGAGCTCCAAGTATGTGGCCTGATGCTTTAACCCCTGAGGATTCAAAGGGACACATCAAAGTGATTAAAGGGCCTCAATAGTTTCACGTGACACTTCAGAGGAAAGGACGTCTCATCACTCTAAAAACACATTTCCTCGCTTCCTCTCTCCTCACATGATTTCCTCGCGTCTCTCCCATGCTTCCTCAGTGGGACGGACTAAGACGCGAGGAAGGGAAGCAAGTGAAGGAAACGTGGATGCAATTTAAGAGAACTGAGAATCAGCCTGTGTCACCCTGATGCAGTGTTTTGTTACTCCACAAGGTGGTGCCAAACCTAACCATAGCTGTTCAACTGCATCTGTCCTCTGGGGTATTTTATGAGCTCAGTGTTCAGTTATTCAAGCATAATATTATCATACACGCCCAAGTACGGTCAACCAGTGACTTTACACTGATACTGTAAAGACTGGGCAAACAAACAGAGACTGAATTAAACAAACCATCTGCTATCTGTGAGCATCACACCAAAACTGGGCAAAGCATCGACTTGGAAGAGGTCAAAGTCATTAATCAGGAGTCAGTGGACGACCAGAGAAAGATTAATGCCATTCTGATTTGACGCCGAAGGCTATCTTCAAGCAGAGACAGGGGTTGGAAATTAATGGAAATTCCATACATTTGGGAATCCACATCAACCACATCAAAAGCAAGACCTCTGTGGCGGGTAAACAGAATTTAAGCATCCATTCGCTCAATCTTCCTAAACTACGACCTCCGTTCGACTCGCACTGTCCTCGGAACTAGCTGAGACAGACTGTCTTCACCAGGCTGAGTAACATCAGGAAATTACTTTAAAAAATTTGTTTTCATTTAGGCTCCATTAAGGGAGAATACAGGACAACAAAAAATAACAACAAAGCCATTTTGTATAATGACATGACATAGTGAAACCAGAAAGCACATAGTAAATCTGGGGGCCTTGATCGACTTTTGATAATGTTAATAATCTTAAAACATATAAACAGTGGGAGGACTGCCCTTTAGACACAACTGAGCAAACTCCATGGATGAAGCCTATGAGATGTGGCTGAAATCTCTGTAAAAGTGGGCCTTCCGCTGACAGGGGTTTTGCTGCTACTATTTCCAAGGTCAATAATGGCAGCAACAAAAAGTGCTGTTTTTGCCACTTACATGCTCAGATTGTTATTATAAGTGTCTGACAACATTATGGAAAGATGGTGAAGTCTTGTTCTATAATAATTCTCACGAGGTGACTTGCTGGGCAGACAGTGGTGTGGAACGGGAGCTATCTAAAAGATCTTTTCAAACGTGCATTTCCGAATTGTGTCAACAAAATGTTGAGATACATGCGAAGCTTTCAGAGACGTTAACTTTGAATATGGACACGCTGAAGTTGTGTCTAGTTGTGCTACAGCCCCAACTGGATCCTTACACTCCGGTCCTTGTAGACCATTGGGTCTGCAGTGACTATTTTCAGCGTGGATAACTACTGCCAGCCAAAGAGGAGAATAAAACCTATACCAAAGCACATTTTCCTAAAGAAAAAAGTTGTTCCAAGAGTGGAGAGCTGCACACAGAGCGAAGTTACTGTGTTGACCTGGCATCAGGAAGTTACACACAAAAGCATGGCAGGATAACGACAACTTCTCTGACTTTTCCATATTCAGACACTTATCAAGCCTGTCAAAAGCAAGCACTTTTAATGGACTACAATGATGGTCGCTTCACAGCTCCTAGCTGTAGGGCTCTAGCTTAAAGGAACACGCCGACTTATTGGGAATTTAGCTTATTCACCGTAACCTCCAGAGTTAGACAAGTCGATACATACCCTTCTCATCTCCGTGCGTGCTGTAATGCTGTCTGACGGCTCCAGCGGCATCAGGCCAGCACAGGAGATGCAGGTGAATGGTTCCAGCAATCCTACTGCTCCGAATAAGTGATAAAATAACGCCAACATGTTCCTATTTACATGTTGTGATTTATAGAGTCACAGCGTGAAAAAAAAAAAAAACAACGTAACATGAGACACAGCAGTCTTCTAACTGTAAACAAACAGGGAACTATATTCTCAGTTGGAAGAATATAGTACTTGGGCGGAGTGATATGCTCGCAGCAAGCCTGTCCGAGAATATAGTTCCCGGTTCGTTATTTTGTCACTTTTGTCACAATTGGGAGCAGTAGGCTAGTTGGAACCAGTTACCTGCAGGATCTGGGCTGGGCTAAGCTAACGCTGGAACCGTCAGACAGCGTTACAACACGCATGGAGATGAGAAGGGTATGTATCGACTTGTCTTACTCTGGGGGTTACGGTGAATAAGCTAAATTCCCAATAAGTCGGCGTGTTCCTTTAATACTGGACCAATTGCAAAAATGTTCCCATTAGTCAGACACAAAAACATGGGAAAATAGGGCCCATGTTAAAAATACAGAAATTCCCTTTAAATTGGAAGATATATACCACATTGTAGGAGGGAAGTTACTACAAACAATGGTCAAGGCATGTTTTATGTGTCAAACTTTTACATTCTTTCCCTTAAACTATCACCAGGTCAGGAGGAGATAGAGAGGTGTTGGAGGCAGCTAATCTTGACAAGCTGATTGCTCAATGGCATCTATTGGGCTACACAGTGGACATCAACACTCAACCATCAGCACTTAGCACTTACAAAAGTGTGTTTATGAACGGCTTCAGTTTTCTAAATGCATTCAAAACCGCTATTCCAAACGTTTTGCACCCTTTAGTTTCAAATGATTGTAAAAACTGAACATTGCTACATTTTTAAGACTAAGGGAACGTTAAAAATGACCCCACAGTGGTAACTTGCATGCAAACATTTAACATTACAAAAACAATTCAAATATTTGACCTACGTTATGAGTTTGGCTGAACATGTGGCACAAACGTTGAGACAATTGATGAAAAAGATGATAATTTATGAACAATATCAAACACTTCTTAAGGAAGTATTTGCTGTTTACAGACACAAACCGTTTCTGTCATCATCTGAAATAACAACCACAACATTATGTAGACAGGTTCAGGTCCTTAGAGTGTACAGTATTCATGTCATATGTTAAGCTGTAATATAGTAAACATGTATCTGTGATTGTGTGTAACTTTGATACTTTTTGAATATCAGCACAAATCCTGGTAATTGGAATATGCCATAAGTTTTGTAGGAAACTTTGTCAGCCTTTTTTGGTCTTTAAGATACAAATCCATAGTTTACATTTTTGCTCTAAATGAATATAGGTTTTTTTAAAAGGTAAAACTTAAATCTCTAAAAATGTATTTTAGCCTATATTATATATTTATATTCTTGGTTGTTTGATTTACGGTCAGCAGCAACTGGTGGTCAAAGTTTATTTTTTAAATGAGTATTATATTACACTCTGTATGGTTACGGATACTGTAGTCAGGTGAAAAATACCATGCTGCCTATTGTCATGGCAACACCTGCACTACCCTCCTCCTCTGCCTCTGCATGTGGGTGGGCTGCACCATTCAGAAATAACCTGGATTAACTCATGGTTTATTTTACAATTCTGTTGTTTTGAACTCAACATGACTCCACAACATTTCTTTGATACTGTTTAAACTATTTGATGCATATAGCCCTCCCTAATCCAGGTCTCTCCAACAGATCTTAGATTAACTTAACTTTGATAAAATACTTATTTCAGGTTTAAATATATTATTATTATTATTATTATTATTATTATTATTATTATTATTGCATACTTTAATAACTAAAACATGGTTTAAAAGTTAAGTTTAAGCCACCTTAAAATATAGGACAGACTGAATGTGATCCAGATCGAGATGTTCATTGAAGCAGCCCATAAAAAAAAAAATAAATAAAAAAGAAATCACTGGTGCATCCTCAGAGTGTTATATTTCAATGTAAATGGTTGTAAAAGGCATGGCAGAGAGATTCCAAACTTGTATTTCACTTATTTTCATTTCCATTATTTCTGGCTTTACTGAATTTAGATTCAGTAGCAGCTCAAAAACTCAAATCATTATATGATCTACTGGAGTACAAGCTATAGTGCGTAGTTTCTGTCGCCCCCATGAGGAATTCCAAGTAATGACAACAAAACTGTTGGTGCGTCCACATGATGCAAGCCTTCCATGATCGCGCACACAGTCCCCACCCCTCCTCCAGGCAGTTGCTATTGGCCAAGGAGGACACGGAGGATTTCAAAAAAAAAAAAACATGATGGACTCTTCAGAAGACTTCACTCTGACTTCTGCGCGCAAAAGTCGCTGGACGCCACAATCTTCTGAACATTGCCATTAGCTTTGTAGCAACTTATTTGGCAATGGCTTAAATGTAACGGACGTTCATTAATATCAAAAAGTTATGCATTAAAGCTTTAATGTTCTCCACAACACTCACTATTGATAAGTTGATATACCGTAGTACTAGTATATTAAATCTATTTCCTCTTATGGCCAACACTCGCTCAATGCAGCCTTAAACAAAAAGGTTTCTATAAGTAGAAATGTTTGCATTGCATATTCATTTTCAGAGGACTATTTGTGTCTCATGAGTGGAGGAGTGTATGTATCTTAATGTATGTGTGCTTGTATTGTTACTCTTTCTGAGAGTTAACACACAGCTTGAAATGATTTGTAGACCTGTTGAGAAAATGTGTTTTTTATAGCAGCTTCAATCTGTTTCCCCCTCATCATCCCACCTCCTCTTCGTGGTGTTACCTGACGTTGTCATGCTTCTGGATGTAGATCTTGTGAAACATCATGTCCTCCTGCTTGGCGTTTATGTCAGCTTTCATCTCCATGGCAACGTGGCGGGGAAGCACTGAGAGCAGAAGACGTTCCTGCAGGAAAGCGTGGGTGGAGAGTAAGTTCAATGGACGTTAACAAGTGCACGGTAAGAATCTAATCAATGCTTTGCTGGTGGGTAAGTGTATGTTGGGCTGTGTAGACACTGATGGCTTTGGATGAAAAATGCATTACTTTTTAAATGATTTAGAAGAAAAAAAAACATGTGCCTGCAATGTGCATATAAAAATTGCATTTTTTCCCCAGCAAGTTAACCTGACTCCGCAAGATGGATTGCTTCGCATTTGCTCGGCATATCCATCTGGGAACTTTCCGTTGAAGAACTTTTGGGAAGGGGCGGAAATACTGGTTAGCTGATTGGATGAACCATCTGTCTATCACCTATGTTGGTGATAGACAGGCCAAATCAACCAATCAGATCCACGAAGCGTATGAAAATACAACCACAAGCCCGCCCCTGCTGCTGCAGGCAAAGCATAGCTCGTTAGCTCAGCATGCAAGCGACATGTCGGTAAAGGATATTTGCCGTTTGCGTAACGAGAATTTAGGAATAAAAGGCACCATTTCAGGTTCACGGACCATATTCCAAAAGAAGGATCCAAGAGAAAAAAAGCATTAGCGAGCGGCTACTGCTGTCTGATAATACTGGTTAGCTGATTGGATAAACCATCTGTCTATCACCACCTAACCCACCTCAAAACCAACGCTGATTGGCCCGGTCGTTTGGCTAACGGCTTCAAATTTTCTCTGCCTCAAGATGCCAGACTGATCTGCGAGTGGAAAACTGGAGCTTGCGAGATCAGGACGGTCTCACGAGGCTACCAGCAAGTAGCACTATTTTAAAATACTGAAAATATCAATACATAAGCAAACATGACATCATACAAATATATTTTGTCCCCCTTGGCCGCACGCTCATTCTCATTGTGGATGGGAAACCTGTCTCTAACACTTGTTGTTCCACTAAAATAGCAATGAATAAATGTGTCACACCAATTTATCAGTATAAAAATGATATAGTATAGAAGTATAGAACAAGCATGCACACTACTGTACACTTCTCAGATCCATCTTTTAAGCCTACAGAGGGTGTTTAAAATTCAAAAGATAGGTTCATTTGATTTAATCACCAATATTGCTGGTGCTCTTTGGACCCTGCCTTCCCTCCGATCTTACATCCCCATCTCCTGTCACCATTAATCTGTGTTTTTTCTCTCTCTCTCTCTCTCTCTCTCTCTCTCTCTCTCTCTCTCTCTCTCTCTCTCTCTCTCTCTCTCTCTCTCTCTCTCTCTCTCTCTCTCTCTCTCTCTCTCTCTCTCTCTCTCTCTCTCACCTGCTGTTGGTTTTCTCTCTGGGAGTGGAGGCGAGCCTGGATGCATTCCCTGGTCTCCTGGAAGGCCTGTCTCTGGGAACCTTCAGCAGGGTAATGAGTGCAGACTCCCACGATGTTGGTGCAGGAGAAGATCAACACGTTGGACACTAACTGTGGAAGAGGGTGAGAGAGAATGAGTTAGACCGCAAGGACGGGACATCTCAACCAACATACAGTAAACTACAACTGTTTACTTACAGAGTTACAGAAGCTAGTGGAACAAAAGCTACCTAGGAGAGGGGGGCTGGACATCTGTGAGAAACCCTCTGTTGGTGTACCCTTCCATGTGTGGGCCCCACTAAAACTTGAATTTTTAATTTGCAGCAAATTAGTACCTTCAGGTTACATAGACCCTGTCAAAGTGTCCACCTATCAAACAGCTTGGAATCTGTCATGTGTCCAAGACACTATTGCTAAAAAGGTATTGTTTCCATTCAGTGCCAGGCATACAGTGGGCCCTGGGACTGGCAGCCAGCAGCAAGCCAAAGCCAGCAGCCCATTCATTTCATAGAGCCATTTAATGGGCTGAATCAGCCAGCTGAATCACATTCACACCACAGGCTTCTCTGTTGCCGGAACAAACTGAACAAACACAGCACGTCTTTATCAAGTCAAAAAAATCTCAGCAGGTCTCCGTGCTAAAAACCAAGCACAATCATAGGGAGGAGTGACTGGCCTTTAAGGAAGTTAGGTAAGACCAAGGAAAATAAAGAAATGAGGTGTGAGACAGAGAGAGCGTGGTGAATTTAGAAGAGGTTACTCTTTGCTATTTCTGCCTTTCTTATCTAACTGAAACACCATTAAGCTGAAGTGGACTGAACCACAGAAGATAAATCATTTTTAAGACAAAGAACAGTCAAACCACGACGAGCAATGTTGCCCAAGTGTACAGAAACAGAGCTTTATATTCTTTGTTTTGGCTGCTTGAATATTTACTTTGACAGTACTATTCTTACCTAACAGCATTTCAGTCAGAGAAAATTTTATCAAGGAACTCACTATTGCAAATGGTGGAAAAGGCTCTTCTCCTCGAGAGAGCTCTCAAAAAATCCAAGCAAAAACAGAATGAAGGTGTCATGAACAGTAAGAAATATTAGGTTATGGGGCGACCTCCAGCTCACCTGGTAGAGTGTGTCCCCATGTAGACTGAGTCCATAGAAGCGACCCTGGTTTGGGTCCAACCTGTGGCCCTTTGCTGCGTGTCATCCCCTCTCTTTCCCCCTTTACTGTCTATCACTATCAAATAAAATAAAAAGCCCAAAAAATATTCGTATCTATTCTTATTAAATCAATATTAGGTTATAATGACAGCGCTGTACAGCTATATGAATATGTTTAGATGTTACAATTCAGCAGTTACCCAATAACTGTAAGTATCAATGAGCCCCTGATGCTGAAGCTAACGCATTGTTCTGCAAACAACAAAAGCAATGTTCAAATTTACAACTTCCTCAGAAAAAAATCCAATTAACTACAAAAACTATCAAGGTTGCAGAATTAACAATATTTTTTGAAAAATCTGTTTTATATGAATACAAAAATGACCACATTTACTACCCAGCAGAAGAACTTGATCATTATAACTCACCCATGCAGCGCATGTTAACATGTTCAGCTTCTCAAGAGAGACTTGTCGTATTCAGTGTAACCAGCCATAGTTGAAAAGCCAAATATACCGTATTAGAACAGAGAGGAGTAGCAAATGGCCTCGTGAAGAAGAAATCCATCCAAGTCATGTCAGAGTCACATCAAAGAGGCAATCCTCTTAGCACACAGATAAAGTTTTACAGGCAAAATGATTTCCCTGCATAATGTTGCAGTCAAGTAAATGTCCTTATTCAAGAGGCAAACCTGTTACAGATCTGCACACATTTTAGAGCTTTTTTTTTTGTTCTAAATGGTTGACGAAAAGCCCTGACTTTGCACAACTCTGACATTACAGAGACATCATTATGTTTTCCTTTCCACAAGGAGGCTTATTAACATAACAAATGTGTTTGAGGCATGTAATCAGCAGAGAAAGACGTACTATTTTGCTCCGGGGAGAATTGTTCCCTGGTACAAAAACCCCAGGAGGGGGCAGGAGCTTTTACTGCTATAGTGTAAAGGTCTGTGTGTTTTTGTTAAGACCATTAAAATAATTGTGGAAAGCACAGACTCCTACTTGAAACTGTCCAAATGTGTGCTCCTGCTACCTACAGTGGCGTTACAGTGAGCCAGCTGCAGCTCCACGGCGACCTCGAAGCATCCCACCCCCGCACTGCCATGGAAACGGCATGTATAAGATAGAGTCTTTCAACAGGTCAATACAAATATTCCCCAGCAGCAGTCTTATTCTATTAATACGGCCAGCGCTCACACAGGCCTTATTTGGGAACCTATGGGCTTTTCCTTACCACAAAGGGAAAGTGAGAGCAGAAAAACACAGTTCCCATGTTTAATACAGAGATCATCCCCAGGCTAAGAACACAGAAATCTATTATCAAATAACTGCAGAAAAGAAATGATAAGGTCTCTGCTGATTATCCGCGTTATTAGATATGAATAAATCAAAGTCTTCTTAAACGTAACATTATCAGGGAAGATCATTCTCAGTAATTCTCCTCTGTGATTCATGCATGTTGTTTAGCTCAACTCGCTCCCACTGAATTATTTTAATACTATTCAAAACCTGCTGATCCAAAGTCGGTCAAGAGCACTCAGGCAAGTCATTTTCATAAACACAACCAACCTAAATTAGCTCAAAGTCCCCAAATGACCTAGTACCTGCCATAAGCAAGGATGCCCCAAGCAAGCTGTTGCAGATGATGATACACAAACAGCTGAATTCCCACTGATGAGGAAAAATGTGATTTAACACTCTAGGCAAAAACAGCTTGATGGCACTCCCACTTTCTGTATATCCTTGTTTCTGTTGTCATCAGATTAATGGAGGCCACTGCAGCAATTAGCACTAGCAAATAAACATATGCAGCTAGACAGTACCCAACAACATAAATACATCTGCCTCACTGTGTGTCTCTGTTGAGCAAAGTGCAGTCCTGTGGTCTCATTTATTAAGAAATGCAATATTAAGTACTTTGTAGTTATTTGACTGCCATATGGTTGCAAAAGTCCCAACATTTACCTCATTATATCCTGTAAAGAAAACATGGCTCCATTATGGTGGTCTAATGTGCCCTGTGTTTGTTTATTATAGAAGCCTCATTGGATCTTAACTTCGTGTGTGTGTGTGTGTGTGTGTGTGTGTGTGTGTGTGTGTGTGTGTGTGTGTGTGTGTGTGTGTGTGTGTGTGTGTGTGTGTGTGTGTGTGTGTGTGTGTGTTTTAAAGATCCAAGACTCCTTTAGGGAATACTCAAAGATGTTGACATTAAGAAAGCTGTTGTTTTTGCCCCCCATCTTGGCTTGTTGCACAATGTGTTTTTAAATGTTTTTCTAAAGGCTAAAATCATGTAAATAGATAAAACAAAAATAGTTTTGTAATTATTAATGCATTGTATTAGTGTCATATTGTCACATCATGGCTGTGTGTGTGTGTGTGTGTGTGTGTGTGTGTGTGTGTGTGTGTGTGTGTGTTTGCGTGTGTGTGCCACATTATTTTTGTGGGTGTTTAATAATTGCCAGCAGAGACCATGAAAACAACAAGGCAAGACATTGTAGGTGTCCATATTTACCCTCCTATGACTCTCCCACACCTTTCTTCTTCAGTGTTTCTAACATCCACCCTAAGGCGTTGGGTTTCTTCTCTATTGCTGAGCTCTCGCCACGCTTCCAACAGACTTTTCATTATTACTTCTGTATCTTTCAGAGAAGCCCAACATGATGTCTGTGGAGGACTGTCGGCCAACATCCAGCCCACACAAGTGATGATAGCAACAGCAACCAAACCATACAACACTGTTCTGTGGTAATGCAAGATTCTGTATTTCTAATAACACATTTTTGATACATTGGTAAACTAGTGCTGCCGTAGAGCAATATTTTTATGAGCATGTGCCCTTGATATTTGTATCACTTGCTATAACAGCAGGCTTATGAGCATGCATGGCGAGACACATTTCTGCAGTCTGCAGAGGGCAGTGATTCAAATGTGTCTTAGATTCTACAGTTGGTTGCATTAATGTGCCCTAAAAGATGTGCATGGTGGCCTAATTAGTAGAGAATCAGGTTTGTGACCCGAAACGATCTCTAAACCAGCTGGATAAATCTGGGTGGGGAATGTGTAACAGCTTGCTTCACATACCCTCCCTCTTTACTACTGCTGAGGTGCCCTTTTAAAAGGGTAAAAAACAAAAACCGGTAATAATGCAAGCAGAAGTTCAACATATACAGTTTGCACAAAAAACAGTTGCTAAAATTCCTGTTTAAATACAGAACATTCCTTTTTCTATAGAAAAAGTGTACAAAATCTGCATAAAAACATGTTTACTCCCCAAAATTATTTTTTTAAACTACCCCCTTAAATCCCTGCTAAATCCACACAGGATTCAGGAATTTTGAAATCCTCAAACATTCAAAGAAGGCTTTGCAAATGTTTTAAGGAGGTAGAAAATGCATTAATTCATTCATGTTGTTAGGGCTATACAGTTGCTGTGAATTTGATTGCATGGTGAACATTCCAGCGATAGTCAGTACACAGGAAGATAATATATTTATAGGGCATTTTGCCCTGAATCAAACTTAAGTATTTACTACCACACAGAGTACTGTTTCCAATAGCTTCATGAATTACATGGTTAGTTAGAGGAACATTATAATGTTGTTGATGGTTACGTTTTGCTGTAAGGTTAAATATGGTTTGTTGACATTTTAATTGTTAAGAGATCTTTAGAACCAATGCATAGCCTGTATCAAGCTATGGAGGACATGTGCAATGACCGATCTACCTCTTTGTGAAAATATTTAGGAAAATAGAAATAATTGCAATTGTTTAATTTTGAAATTAAAATTAATGTGATCACAAGATTGTGAATTCCTGGAGGAACTGGCTGAGGCAAACCATAAAACAAATTTTGAGCAAAAGTCAGTGAAAGAAATAAACAGGCCTCTGTTAAGTTGGCCCTTGGTAAGTACTGCAACACTGTCAGTCCGATTTTTACTTTCTTTTGATTAGGTTATTAAATTGATTACAAGTGCACACCCCCATTCCCCCACTCTATTGAGCACACTCAGGCACATTGTGTTCTTTAAGGATAAATGCAGGTCATGTGTTTCATGCTGATTACCGTGAGCAGCCCGCTGCCAGCCTCATTCTGCAGGGCAATGTACAAGAAGATGAAAGTCTCTCAAGTGAGGGCCTGCAGTTATTTGTTGCCGGATGTTACCTTGAAAGCTGTCAGCGGCTATATTAATGCCTTTGTAACCAGGACCAAACCTGAGGATCAAATTTCATGAACCAAAGACAGGTTTAGTTTGATCAGTTCTGCGTATGTAATATTTTCATATCACTATGACACTCCTATAAGACTGCTTTTTTTAGACTTGTGTTATTTCCATCAGAAGGCAAAGTGTGATTTAGTACTGTACATTACATTAACCGTATCTAATGAAAACTGAAAGCTTTTTATTAGAATATAATCATGTGGCATCTTCTGCATTACTTACATGTACTTCCATTGTGCTTATTCTAACAGGAGAATGTGAATATGCACACACTCATTCATTTATCCATTAGCCATCGAAAAGTAGCTATGAAAAAAGGTTGCTTTTATAAAACCCATATCTGTGCTTCACGAATAGATTCATATATTAAAATTAAAATTGAAAGAAAGCTAATAGAGACAAATAGTATTTCATAGGCAAATAAACACAGTTGATCTGCATATACTTACATCTACACGCTTGCAGACACATCCTGGTTGTAGGAAGAGTTTTCTCAGACATGTTGCTACAGGTATGATGTATACATGTTTGCATGTTTTATTGAGCATGGTCATGTATGGTGTAATGCCATAATTCAGTGTGAATGTTGTAAATTGTATTATGAACCAAAGGACTCCTAGAGAAGTGCAATATACAAAAAGAAAACGACATACAAGCACACTTTATTCACGGTGCGTTAAAGTCAGTTTTTCCGTTTACGTAATCTCCAGGAACACTTAAGGCCATTTTCAGGTTGGGCCACATGAAGCATTCTTCCAGTCCTGAGAGTCTGGTGCATTTGGTGAAGTGTGAAAACTAATTTCACACTTGAGTCCACCACAAAACTGTGGTCAAGGCTTTGGTTTGAGTGAGCTCTTATGCGGTTAATAATGTAATAATATTGATTAGTTCAGCTTTAAGAAGGTCAGCAGGCATCTGAAAGCAAGGTTTGCATTGAAACCACAAAACACTTGTAAGTCTGCATTGATATAGGTTTATATTTTCTGTATTCCTCTTCCCAAACACTGACAAACACAAACTTTAATCTGATCCTGGACCAAGTGTGAAGATGCCCAGTCTCTGCATATCCTCTGACCTTCAATGTCACAACTTGCTGACATCTCGAGAGCGTAAACCACCAAACAAAATCTACTGCTCAGAAACCAATTATGAAGAGAAAACAATTTTAACAGAGTTTGGCTTTGACTGAGAACATTTTCTGGAGTTCTACTTCAACACAGGGGCACAGAAATGCTTTCAAGCAGCCCTGATGCCTCACAGGAGACGTTGAACTCCTGGGAACTAAAAGGTCATTTTTATGAGTCATGCCTTTGAAGAAGAAAGACAAGCCCACCAACAAACACAAGAAAAAGCATGTTTAATTTTTCATCTCATGCTTCAAAAGAGAATAGACGGATAGGGGACACTGACTAACTGGAGATTCATCCAAATTTAGACCCTGCATTTCAACACCTGTCATGCGGGAGACACGGCTGCGTGGTACTCTTTGATGTCAACACCTAGCACTCAAATCTATTTTCCTCCAAAGCTTAGAAAACCTTGACAGGAAACAAATCCATAGTTTTAATAGCCAGGTAGGTCTGTGCACCCAGTGTTCCACTATCCACCTTCACAAAAGGAAGAAATGACAACTTGTAGGAATTGTCTTTGTCTGCACAGATTCATTCAAAGCTGGGAAGTTAGAAGGATTCCATCTCCATCTCTTACTTAAGGCCTCAGAAAAAACACAGCCGTATGAAGTGGTCTAAAACAATGATACAAATATCCTGTAACACACTGACCGTGTTACTGGAGAAGCCCAGAGCTTACAGAGAGAAAAGAAGTGGACTGAGATGGCGTCCCCTAGTCTGCCTGAATTTTGAAACACGATGAGAAACACTAATGCTTCTCCTGGGACGACTCGTCCTGTGGAAATCCTCATCATGCATTCCCATGGCTGATGCCACCGGAATTGGTTTCCAAACAGATACACCTCGACATGTTAAGTGACATACATTTTACAGTAAAAATGGCAGAAATACAAAAAAAAGAATAAAACAGTTAGTTAACAACACTGTTGATGTGAAAAAAAAAATCGATCCATGGCAACAAAACCAATTTAGACCACAGTACGCTAAAAACCTTGCTCAACATAATTAATACAATTATCATTGTACTAATAACATTTGTGCATAGTGTTGTGTGATCTGGGCAAATGTTACATTAGAATTAGTTCAGCTGTCAAGGAATAGTGTCAAACCACCCACCTCATGCCAAGTGAAGTGCAAAAACTGTGGTGTTTATTAACAAAACAAAATATCATACTCAGACAAAGGGCACAAAATTAATCCTGGGAAATACAACAAAAACTAAATTTAAGTGAGGCTAAGAAACATACAACTTAAACGGCAACCTCACGACAGGCTGCCAAGTTCCTTCCCATTCTCCTGAAGCCATTTTATCTCAGCCTCACCTAATTGGCACATACCACCAAGCATAGAGTGAGCCAAAATAAAAGAACAACAAAACACTCAGAATATGGAATTATACCATTACATTTTTTATAGAATAGTTACTGCTGACATTACTATTTATACATATATATGCACCCACAACAATAGGCACCCCAAATATAAAAGGTTATTCACTGCAGAACAATCTTACGTTCTACTACACCTTAGGAGTGTCCTGCCCCTCCCTGCTGAAAGGACCTAATCGGGCAAACTTGTATGTACTCTCCTTGATTAAAGGGTAACTACCGTTTTTTCAACCTGGATTCCTATTTTCCTATGTTTTTGTGTCTAAGTGACTGATGGGAACAACAATCTTTGACATTGGTTTTATTTTGTTTATGTCGACTTTAAATGAAGTGTATTTTACGATGCTACAATTACTGTTTATTTACATGGAGTCAGCTGGGTTTAGCGAATGCAATTTTGCAGATGTTTTTATGTTTAGAAAAAGGATCTTACTCTTTGACAGAAAGGTTGAATTCCTTAGAAACCCTTTCCATAATGTTGTCAGACACTTAGAATATTAATCTGAGGCTGTCAGTGGCAAAACGAGCACTTTTGTGAAGATAAATACTAGCTGGACAATTGCCCTATAACTTACATTGTAGCTTGTTTCGCCGCTGCCAACTGCAGCAATCTCTCTTAATACTGGACCAATGTCAAAGATTGTTGTTCCCATCAGTCACTTAGACACATTTTGATTTGCCAGTAGAGGACAGAACATTCCAGTCAGGGACAGTCAGATTTGGCGGGAAAGGTTCTGCTTCTTTGAGGGAGCTGTCCCAGAATCCGGGCAAAAATTAGGATTCTGAAAGGAGAGCTAATCCCCCTTAAAATGTACTTTAAGTGATGTCACACGTTTTTTAGGCAACAAAATTTTTTGTCAAATACAGCAAACATCTCCTCACTATCTGCGAGCTGCCGGTCCCCTAAACACACTGTAAAAAAAACGCGGTCTCTGTTGACAGCCTAGGGTCCACACATGCCAACAAAAACAAAGTAGTCCAAACATACACATACACAGGACCATGCAAACATACACAAACTGTGTTGCAGTGTTCAGCCAATAACGGACAAGAAGGATTTTGGGGGGTTAGTGCACTGAAGCACAGAAGGGAGGGAACGGGATGAGGAGGAGGGAGGAGCGAGCTAGTCTTTGTTTTGTTTGAAAATACTTTGAACGTCAACAAGAAGTAACGTCACCCAACATTGCTTAGAGCACCTTTAATAAACCTATACATAAACATTAAATCTTAGTTAAATCAACAATACCACATTTTAGTAGATTGGTGTCGTGCATGAATATGATTGAAAGTGTCATGCAGCTGTGAAAAGGTCAGTGATTGTGAAGCATGAATGAACCCGCTGATCCATATCAGCTAATTTGAGCGTGACGTCAGTGCTCTTCCTGAACTAATGCCATTCTTTATTAATGATGGCTCAGTTATGGCAATTATTGCAATTCCAGATTGGAAAAAACGGTAGTTACCCTTAAACCTGGTGAGAAGCTGAAATCACATGCAGAACCATAGTAAAAAAAAATATCCAACCATAAACCCACTAAACACAAATGATAAAGTAACAAATAAACTAAAACATTACACAAAATTAAAGGACTAAGCAGACACTAGGGCTGGAACGATTTGTTCACGTAGTCGACGTCATTGATTACGTAAATGCGTCGACACAAATAATTTGTGTAGACGCGTCTCTAAATAAAATAAATAAAACTTGCGTGCAAATTAATTAATGTAATGCAGAACTAATGTAATGCGGAACTACTGTTAGATACACGGGTTCTAGGGACACCTAATCTGTAGCCCTGCCTTAGCTCTGAAGCTAGCCGAGCTCCTCCGCTTACATGCAGTTTTTTGTTAGGTCGACAGTCCAGTGAGTGAGTCAGAGATAGTAGCACCAAGGACAAGTATGGAGAGTGGTGGCGACCCACAAGAGTTCCCCGCCGGCCTCTTTAAGATCGTAAGTTTGGGAAAACTTTGAGACTGTATGGCTGCAGCCTGGAGCCTCCCGTGTCATGTCCTCTCGTCTGATGCCGTCCCCGCCTCAAAAACTTCGGTCTTCGGGTCAGTTCCAGTAGTAGGCTACAGGCGAGAGAGTGGTGGATAAGACGAGGACTGTGTGTCGGCGTTGTTCAGCAGTTGTTGGGTATGTGAGTGGAAATACATCTAACATGACTAACTTCTCCTCCCTACAGTGCTTAACCAGCCTTTAGATACAAATAATTAAAGTTAAATTAAAGTAAGAAGAGCTTGGATGTTAAACAATAGCTTATTCATTATTTTACCTACTGTTAAAAAAAGCAAATACAGGCTACTCTTTTTGCACTTGCACTGGTTTACTTTAAGTTTTTATTTTTGTATTCCTCCTGAAAGTGGTTTCAGGTTTTGTGGTTGGATTGATAGCCTACATCTGGCTTCAGGTTGCACTAAAAAATCATTTTACTTGAACAGTGCAGTGTTGTACAATTTTAATAAATAGAGATTTGAACCTTATTGAAATTTGTTTTGTGTAAATTGTTAAATAATTGAGCAATGGAAAAAGAATCGCTAATTGAAAAATTTATTGTTAGATTAATCGAAAAATTAATCATTTGATTAGTCGACTAATCAAAAAAATAATCGCTAGATTAATCATTTAAAAAATAATCATTTGGGAACAGAGGCTATTGAAAAGAGAGAAAGGCAGCCTTTTCACAAATAATTTGACGTTCTGTCAAATACACTTGTTTGTTATCTTGCTGAATGTTAGAAGAGACGATTGATACCACTGTGACACCACAACTGTGAGCTAATCATGAAGTTGCAGCCAGCAGCCAATTAGCTTAGTTCAGCATACAGACTGGAAGCAGGGGAAAACAGCTAGCAGAGCACAGTCCAAAACATAAAAACCCACCCACCACACCTCTAGAGCTGACTAATTAACATGTTGTACCTTGTTTGTTCAATCTGTACACGAACAGAAGTATAAATACAACAAAGTGTGTTTTTTTTTACGGGGATTTACTGCAGAAACATAACAGGTGGAGGAGACCGACGTTTGGTCAGAAAGAAAGGAAGGAATAGATCTGTGGGCGGAGAACGAATGACGATATGACAAGGTAATTATGGAATTGCAACTATTTAATTCAATTCAATTTATAAGTATCTATTTAGTATCTATTTAGTTATATTTATAAAATGTTTAAATTTAACTAGTGCCTTTTATCTATTACTTTTTAAAGTTGTACTTGCACAAATGTCACTTTTTAACCATTACTCTGCTATTACTGCGGTTTTACATTGTACCGGAGTATAATGACAATAAAGATCATTCTGATTCTGAGTCAACTGAACTGTAACTCTCATTCAGTCTTCAGAAGGTATCAGCAATATTGATTCTAGTTTTTTGACTCTGAAACTGGCAACTACAAGAATTAAAGAATTCTCCCCTCCATTAATGGAGCTACAAACACCAAAACAACTATTTCCTACAAATAACATTGATATAAAGATAAATTGCATTTAAAGAACAAATATAAACACTTACCTGTCCCTCTGTCAATATCTCTGCTGAATCAACATAGGAGGGCAAAGAGGTGATAGTTTCCCATCCCCCAATTCATCTACATATTTATGGTTATTTATAACCACTCTTGCATGGCTGGGCCCTCCTCATATTAATTGATTATTTATGTTTTTAATGATGCCTACATGTTTTTAGCTTTTTGTCTTCAGGTTGTTATTGTATTGTAATTTTTGGAGCTTGTATTGCAAGACAAATTTCCATGTCTACGGATAATAAAGTGCTATCTATCTATCTATCTATCTATCTATCTATCTATCTTCTGAAATGTAATGTCTCCTGGATTTATTTCTTTGTAATCTTAACATGAAATGTACAGAATGTATCTGCAATAGGGTTTTTTTCATCAATTGTTAAGTCTATAAAATGTCAATTACAACACTTAAAACCAAAAAAAGTAAATTATTAAACTTGTTTACAAGAAAAGTTCGATACAAAGTTTAGTGTCTGTACAGCATGACAATGGCATTTGAAGTGTTTTTTAAAGTTTACAGTCAGAGAAATATAAAACCACTTTACGGCATTTTCACACCGACAGCCTCTAGTGCGGTTGAATCGAACTAGAGTTTGTTTGCCCCACTGGTACGGTTTGTTTGGGCAGGCGAGAATGCGGCAATCAAACTCTGACGCGCACCAAAAGCAGACAAAACAAGCGTACCGAGACCTGCTTGAAGAGGTGGTCTCGGTACGCTTTCAATCGAACTCTGGAGCGGTTCGTTTGTGGTGAGAACGTGATCCGCAGTCTGAGCTGATGTATCCTGTAGTCGGTGTGTTTAGCAATCTGCGATGCAGCAGAGCAGCAAACTGTAGCAGCTTGCAGGGTTTCTCTCACAGGGCTGAGCGTTACTGCGTAGCCTTCAACTGAGCTTGAAGACGTAGATGTGACGTGAGCAACCTGTCTGAAAGTTGTAAGTCTTCTGGTAGCTGTGCCAAGAGAAATCTCAATCATCAATTTGGTACGCTTGTATTTTTCCAGGTGTGAAACCAAACCAAACCAACAGAGGGCAAATCGCTCCAAGTTTACTAACTCACCAACTGATTTAGACCAAAGCAAACGAACTACAGGTGTGAAAACACCCTTAGTCAATAAAGAGCAATTCCTGTGCAACCTTTTAGCCCATATAGGAGTCTGCCTTGAAATTAAATACTATAAACACACACAGGCAGTGTGTAATTCACAAAATTGTATGATTGTGATTAAGTAAGGATACAGCAAACTTAAAGCAACAGCACAGGCTCAAGAGCAGTCCAGTGAGATGGACAGTCACTTGGCTGCACATTGAGAACTAGTGTGTTATAGCTAGTTTGGATGCCTACTTTTAGTACTCCCAACGGGAGTAAGCAGTATTTGTGTCCCTGTGCCAGTTGGCTCTATTGTTTCAGCCTGCAATATCTCCACCAAAATTAGAGCCAACTGCAAACTCCCAATGCAACTGAATAAGCAGAAAACAATCCAAATCACAATTCTGCCAGATCTCAGGAAAACTTTTTTCATAAAACTGACTATATACAACAAATAACAAGTCTTGAAATGGATCCATGGAACCTGATGTGAGAATTCTATTTGCAGGAAATAATAAAATTTGCAAAGATTCCCTGACAATAGGAGTGCTTAACATATTAAGTTATGTCAAGTTAAAGCCGGTTTTAACCAAATCTATATGTCCTACATAATCAGAGGATGCTTAAGTGCTTAACGTTACTGCAACTATAACACAGTCTGACATGATGTGAGTGAATCATGGTCATCTCAGGAGTAGTAACAACTGAATGACCCAATAATTCCTTTTTAGAGAAAATAAACAGTGAATGTGAGAGAGAGAGAAGGAGTGTGTGTGTGTGTGTGTGTGTGTGTGTGTGTGTGTGTGTGTGTGTGTGTGTGTGTGTGTGTGTGTGTGTGTGTGTGTGTGTTTGAAAGAGTGAAAGAGAGAGCTTAGTGAGAGAAAGTACCAAGCCTCCAACATACCAAGCATACCATCTCTGACCCAGCAGGGGATAAAGTTTAATGCTCAGCCTCAGTATATGTGCAACTCTACCCTGTTATGTATATTTGCTTGACACTATTATGAACAACAAGGCCGTATTGAGCAAATTGCCATTGTGAGGTTAAAAAAAGAACAATATGAAAGTGTGACTAATGATTACTAATGACAAAAAATAAAAAATATTAAGCAGAACACACCACTGATACTTAGCAATTAACCTGGATTGAGATCATTTTAAGAGGTTTATAAAAATGTGCATGAAGAAAAAAAGTGCAGTGGTTTCCAAACTTCCTGCAGTGTGGAATAAAGCTAAAGTTGATTGGACCCTTTTCTTTAGCAGACATGTTGTCTTTTCAGACACAGGTGAAACTAATAAAAAGAATAATTGCTGCATTGAATTGCAATAATTGCTGAACCATCATTAATAAAGAATGACATTAGTTCAGGAAGAGCACTGACATCATGCTCAAATTAGCTGATTGGAATCAGCTGGTTCATTCATGCTTCACAATCACTGACCTTTTCACAACTGGATGACAAGAAACTTTCAATCATGGAAAGGATTTCTCGACCTCGATTTCTGAGGAGGTTGACCTTTCTGTTAAAAAGTAAGATCCTTTTTTTAAACATAAAAACATCCGCAAAATTGCATTCACTAAACCCACAAGGCCAGAGATCCATCCATCCATCCATCCATCCATCCATCTTCGTCCGCTTATCCGGTGTCGGGTCGCGGGGGGAGCAGCTCCAGCAGGGGACCCCAAACTTCCCTTTCCCGAGCAACATTAACCAGCTCCGACTGGGGATCCGGCGTTCCCAGGCCAGGTTGGAGATATAATCCCTCCACCTAGTCCTGGGTCTTCCCCGAGGCCTCCTCCCAGCTGGACGTGCCTGGAACACCTCCCTAGGGAGGCTCCCAGGGGGCATCCTTACCAGATGCCCGAACCACCTCAACTGGCTCCTTTCGACGCAAAGGAGCAGCGGCTCTACTCCGAGCTCCTCACGGATGACTGAGCTTCTCACCCTATCTCTAAGGGAGACGCCAGCCACCCTCCTGAGGAAACCCATTTCGGCCGCTTGTACCCTGGATCTCGTTCTTTCGGTCATGACCCAGCCTTCATGACCATAGGTGAGGGTAGGAACAAAAACTGACCGGTAGATAGAGAGCTTTGCCTTCTGGCTCAGCTCTCTTTTCGTCACAACGGTGCGATAGATTGAATGCAATACCGCACCCGCTGCGCCGATTCTCCGACCAATCTCCCGCTCCATTGTCCCCTCACTCGCGAACAAAACCCCAAGGTACTTGAACTCCTTCACTTGGGGTAAGGACTCATTCCCTACCTGGAGAAGGCATTCCATCGGTTTCCTGCTGAGAACCATGGCCTCAGATTTAGAGGTGCTGATCCTCATCCCAACCGCTTCACACTCGGTTGTGAACCGATCCAGTGAGTGCTGAAGGTCGCAGGCCGATGATGCCATCAGGACCACATCATCTGCAAAGAGCAGCAATGAGATCCCCAGCCCACCAAACTGCAACCCCTCCCCACCCCGACTACTCCTCGATATCCTGTTCATAATTATTACAAACAGGATTGGTGACAAAGCGCAGCCCTGGCGGAGGCCAACCCTCACCTCAAACGAGTCCGACTTACTACCGAGAACCCGGACACAGCTCTCACTTTGGTCATACAGAGATTGGATGGCCCTGAGTAGAGACCCCCTCCCCCCATACTCCCGCAGCACCTCCCACAGTATCTCCCGGGGGACCCGGTCATACGCCTTCTCCAAATCCACAAAACACATGTAGACCGGTTGGGCATACTCCCAGGCTCCCTCCAGGATCCTTGCGAGAGTGAAGAGCTGGTCCGTTGTTCCACGACCAGGACAGAATCCGCATTGTTCCTCCTCAACCCGAGGTTCGACTATCGGCCGAACCCTCCTTTCCAGCACCTTGGAGTAGACTTTACCAGGGAGGCTGAGAAGTGTGATACCCCTATAATTGGCACACACCCTCTGGTCCCCCTTTTTAAAAAGGGGAACCACCATCCCAGTCTGCCACTCCTTTGGCACCGTCCCAGACTTCCACGCAATGTTGAAGAGGCGTGTCAACCAGGACAGCCCCTCCACACCCAGAGCCTTGAGCATTTCTGGACGGATCTCATCAATCCCCAGGGCTTCGCCACTGTGGAGTTGTTTGACTACATCAGTGACTTCCGCCTGGGAAATCGACGACAATCCCCTGTTATCCTCCAGCTCTGCCTCTAACATAGAGGGCGTATTAGTCGGATTCAGGAGTTCCTCAAAGTGCTCCTTCCACCGCCCTATTACCTCCTCAGTTGAGGTCAACAGTGTCCCATCCTTACTGTACACAGCTTGGATGGTTCCCCGCTTCCCCCTCCTGAGGTGGCGAACAGTTTTCCAGAAGCACTTTGGTGCCGACCGAAAGTCCTTCTCCATGTCTTCTCCAAACTTCTCCCACACCCGCTGCTTTGCTTCTTTCACGGCAGAGGCTGCAGCCCTTCGGTACCCTGCAACTGCCTCCGGAGTCCTCCGAGATAACATATCCCGGAAAGACTCCTTCTTCAGTCGGACGGCTTCCCTGACCACCGGTGTCCACCACGGTGTTCGTGGGTTACCGCCCCTTGAGGCACCTAAGACCCTAAGGCCACAGCTCCTCGCCCCAGCTTCAGCAATGGAAACTTTGAACATTGTCCACTCGGGTTCAATGCCCCCAGCCTCCACAGGGATGCACGAAAAGCTCCACCGGAGGTGTGAGTTGAAAGTCTGTCGGACAGGGGCCTCCTCCAGACGTTCCCAATTTACCCGCACTACACGTTTGGGCTTACCAGGTCTGTCCAGAGTCTTCCCCCACCCCCTGACCCAACTCACCACCAGATGGTGATCGGTTGACAGCTCTGCCCCTCTCTTCACCCGAGTGTCCAAAACATACGGCCTCAGATCAGATGAAACGATTATGAAATCGATCATTGACCTTCGGCCTAGGGTGCTCTGGTACCAGGTACACTTATGAGCATCCCTATGTTCGAACATGGTGTTCGTTATAGACAATCCATGACTAGCACAGAAGTCCAACAACAAACAACCACTCTGGTTTAGATCAGGGAGGCCGTTCCTCCCAATCACGCCTCTCCAGGTGTCTCCATCAAGGCCAGAGATCATTTCCATAATGTTGTCAGACACTTAAAATATTAATCTGAGCCTGTCAGTGGCAAAACGAGCACTTTTGTGAAGGTAAATACAAGCTGGACAGTTGCCCTATTAACTTACATGGTAGCTTGTTTCGCTGCTGCCGACTGCAGCAATCTTGCTTAATACTGGACCAATGTCAAAGATTGTTGTTCCCATTAGTTACTACAAAACATAGGAAAATAGGGTCCAGGTTGAAAAAAAACTGGTAGTTAACCTTTAATAATAACTACCCAGCAGGGGCTTGAACTCAGGGACATGTACGTGTGTCCGTCAGATGCCCCATGCTCCTCTTCACTGCCTCCACTTGATCCACAGTTTTATCCACACAGCTCCTGTGATGTTTTGTGTCTGCCAGTGTGTTGTGTTTGGGTGTCTGGGAGTCGTCCGGCTGCCAGCGGCCATGACAGTTCTGTCTGAGTGATCAAACACACCCACGCTGTGATTTCCACAACACCGAGCCAAAACAGACTGGAGGCCCTCGGAGGCTGTTGGACCGAGTCTCAGTTACAACTGGCCTGTTCAGTGACAGTTTACACCATAACACCTTTCAAAATATGCCAACTGCACTGCTGAGCCTGCCAAAATCCTTCAAACTGTTTGGTAGTGTCAACATTCCCGGAAAACATATCTTGACATATGTACAACATCATATCTCCAGAATAGTTTGTGTCACAGAAGAACAACTTTTTAGTGACCTTTTGGCGCTTGTAAGATATTGTTTGTTTTCTTATGCCACTATCTAAATGAAGGGCATCAGTCAAACAACTTTACTACGTATCATCTAAAACACATCTCAACGTCAGCTGCACGGCCATTTTCACAAAATATTTAGTTCAAACCACCGACCAGTTTCTTACCGACTCCACTTGTTTGAAGCCCTATGAATTGAACAGTTAACTCTAAAAGCTTTAATATTGTCAAAATGGACTTTAACTATTGCCTTTTTTCTCCTGATTTAAGTTTGTAATGTCTTTTGTGTTTTCTGGGAAAAATAAGAATAAAAACTCTGAATAAAAGAAAAAAAAAATCCTGCAAGTGCCTGCATCTTGAAACAAAAAATAATAAGTAAGGTTGTTGCACTAAAACCAAGAATAATAGTAAATAGTACAATAGTTTCTCACATTGCTTTGAGATGGAAACAACTAAAGCTATTTCACAAAAAATTATAGACAAAAGGTTTTTATACAAAAGATACTTTTGCAGACTCAAAATCAACATGCATGAACATAAAACTTTAAAAAAAAAAAATAAATAGAAAAAAGCCTGAGCAGAAAGTGCCTGGGGTTTTTAATACAGTGTGTGGATCCTGTGTTTACTTTTAATGTAATTTCTATTTCTGTTAAGTTGAGCTGAGAATGCAATTAGCAAAGCACAGGAAGGAGAGTAGCACAATATTAAATACAGCTTGTTTTTTCAAGGCAACAGCTTCATCAGCTTTCTGAGGATATGACTGCTGAATGGATGGTGAGAAAGTGGAGGTGTCACTATTTTTAGAAGCAATAATTTCTTAATTTTCTCTAATCTCACACCTTTTGATGGTGAGATTGTGGATAAATCTTGCAGTGTAAATGAGAGCAAGGATGTTGTGCTTCATTGTTCAAAGCTCCCATTAGTGAGCCTTAACAAATCTGTTGATGTTGAACTTTGCAAAGAAGAAAATCTTCAAGTCTAATTGCAGGAAAACTGGCAGCAAAGGTGCACGTCAATGAATGCTGTCCATAAATAGTACTATCGGTAAAGAGTTTCCGTAGCATAATGTCTTTTTTTTTGCCCATAATCACTTATTTTTTCATTTTTTTAAAAAGCTCTCGTCTGTTTTTTTAAGAGTGGAAATTTGGCACAGGATATTATGCTTAATGTATCAGTGAAAGTATTACAGTTAGTCACCAAATTTTGCACTGGTGTACTCTTGTTTAAATACCTCCCATGTACAGTGGTTGTTGCATACTAACTGTGAAATGTACTTACAATTCAAAAGAATCTAAAACTTTCTCATATTTCTTTTCAAAGGGTAAACCTACATAGAAAATACATACAGTCAATCCAGAGGATCTGTGGAGTTTGAAGGGTTGTGGGTGTCAGAAGGAGATGTTTTTGGATGCCAAGACCATCCCACTAGATTCTAAACTAATCATCAATTCATGGGAACTACTCAACTGCAATTCAGGTACATCTGTACCACAAATATTACGGACTTCTTAAGTACAACACAATCTGCACAATACTACTTTTCAAACTGCCAACGTGTAATTTTATTATGGATTTCAGACCCTCTAACCCTATAATATGTCACACAACACTGCAATATTCTCCATATTAAGTCATTTATGGCTATAAAAGCTATTAATAACAAAATAGCAAAACCCTCTACTAAGTCCCCATCGCGACACTTGTTTTCAGTGCATTTTTTAAATCTGCAAAAAAGGTCCTTCAGAGACTCACCAACTAGCACACAGACCTAATTTGTGAGAAATCCCAAACAATATTAAACATTGAATAGTATCTGTGCTTTTAAATGCAGCAACAGGAAGAGCAATCTGCCAGCAAAATGATTACATAAAGCTACAAATAATGATTAGATTATACTATCTGATGCCAAAATGGTCAATTCAGTGGACTGATTTGATAAAATAGAGTTTGATCTGCCCGATTAATATGCCAAATTAAATTTATAACACATAATGGGATTATCTACATGTTGACCAAACTGCCACTGCTGCTTTATCATTTAAAGATCAGAATTGTGTGTGCTGTACAGAGCATTTGCACTGCTGTTGAATAAAACCTCAACACTCTCTATATATTAAGTCTGAGGCGCCAATATGGGAACTCAACTTTAAAGCTGAGTTGTAGTGTCATCCCCTGAGATCCACATAATTCTGCAATTGTGCTTCTGTAATATGAATATGATTGAGTTTAGAGGCAGAGACATGGATCACGGAAGCTCCATGAGGATGACAGCTTTAACTAATCCCTGACCTGTAGCTCGTGAGCTGTAGTATCCTGCTCAGCTTTTGGAAGCAACCGAAGCCCAAACTCAGTCCATATAAGGTCAGGTGAGGAAGACTCTGAGGCTTATCACACCCTGTGTTACTTTACTTCTCCGCCTCGCAGTCATAATACATGTGGGAAGCGTCACTGGAGAGGGATCTGAGGACTGAGGCTTGTTCCTTGACAACCAACCACAGAATAATGATAACCTCAGAGCTGACAGACGGCTCTTCCCGCCCGATATGGACCATCTGTAATTTTAGAGCCAGTTTTAGCTCAATCTAACCAGCCCTTTCTAAATATAACAAGAATAAACCAATGTGCAGAAACACTTTTCTTCCTCTATAGTGAGAATAAATTCACTCAGACAACCAAACCATTCCCTTTGTATAACACTGGGATGCTAGTCTCTTTTTTTAAATACTGTTCACTACTTGAAGACCCATTGTTTACAACAATCTGATAATCAAATAATACTGTAGTTAAAGTGATTCAAAATTCTCAGGAGCCAGTTCTAAATGAAATATTGCTCCTTTCTATTAGTGAAAATTTAATATTTAGGTTTTGGAATGTTGGTTATAAGTTATTTGGATAGGTCACTTTGACATTTTCTGATAGTCTATGGACAAATCAATCAATTAATCATGAAAAGATTCAATAAAACGGCAAATCAATAATGAAAATATGCATTAGTTTCAGCCCTAAATTGGAATTGGTCTTTCTGTCACATGTATGCTCTTCACATGGGACATTTGTGCCCCAAAATGGTTCTGCTCCCCATGCAGGAAGGGTAATTGGCAATGGGCATGCTGCCCCATATCCATCCTCTGCCATGCACTCTCCCTTCAGAGCACGCTGCTTTTATGTCTCTCTGACAATGGTGCCTCTATAAAACTAGCCAGGGGTCTGTGGGAGCTACAGTGAGATTTGATGCCAAGTAGACCAAATCTGTCAGCTCTGTAGGTCCAGGAAACAGAA